>NW_013953049.1:99941-107520 GCF_001266775.1 Austrofundulus limnaeus
CTTTCTTTCTTTCTTTCTTTCTTTCTTTCTTTCTTTCTTTCTTTCAGGCACAAAGTCAGATGTTGTCATCTTTTTGCCCCCCTGCTTGTTTCCAGGTGAGAGTCAGTGTGACTCCAACACGTGCAGCAATGGAGGGACGTGTTTTGATCATGGAGACTCGTTCTTGTGCAGCTGCCCCTCAGGGTGGGCTGGAAACACCTGCAACACAGGTGAGACACTTGTCTGTGTTAAACCTTATCAGTGAAAGGGTTTACTGATAAGCAGAGTCCCTGGTTTGAATGAAGAAATCCTGTTTGTCTTTTCAGCCAAGAACAGCTCCTGTGATTCAGGACCGTGTGAGAATGGAGGGACATGCATCGGAGGGGGAGAAACCTTCACCTGCATCTGCAAGGATGGCTGGGAGGGACACACATGTGCACGGAGTAAGTTACCAACTCAGACCTGGTGGTTCTGTTTTGGAAAACCACATTTTACTGACTCCAGAAGAAGAATAAAAACCATATGACCAGCTTTTATGTTTTGGTGGGAAATAAAATTGAAACATGTATTTTTTGTCTTCCTCTCTTCCAGATGTTGATGACTGCAATCCACATCCTTGGTAAGACAAATTCTTATATATGTGTTGTTAAACTCTCACCTCACAGAACCTCAGTACCCTCATAAAACTTATAACATGCCTTAAAGCTACTGTTGGTCTTAATTCATCTTCTTAATATTTTGCTGAAGTTAGTTTCCTCTGTAAGGGGGCCAGGCTCAGCTTTAGAAAGAAGCTGAGGTGCTCCATCATCAGAGGAGAGCTGCTGCTCATCCTCATCAAAACGAGTTAGTTCAAGTATCTGATTAGGATGCCTCCATCTCTTTCAATAAGAAGAGATCCTGGGGCAGACCCTGAACTCTCTGGAGGCCCTTGTATGCCTCGAGACCCCCCAGGAGGAGCTGGACAGTGTCTGTGTGGTGCAGTAACACAGACSTTTAGCTTTGATTACATCACACATTCTCTGTGTCATTGTTTGATAAGTTTCTACAATGTCAGCAGGTTTATTTCATCCAGTGTCGTGTTAATTCTTCACCAACATGTTGCATTGATGATGGTAGAGTCTGACCTTCACCAGCACATCCCAAAGATCCTCAGTGACTCTGTGGAGCCAATCCATGTGTGGAAATGATGTCTCATGCTCCAAGAACCACTCTTTCACAATAAGAGCCCCATGAATCCTGGCATTGTCATCTTGGAATATGGCCGTGCCCTCAGGGAAGAAACAATCCATTGATGGAGTAAGAACAAAATAGAATAGAAYAGAACAGAATAGAATAGAATAGAAACTGTCTTTATTGTCCCACAGAAGGGAAATTCAAGTGTAACAGCAGCAGCAGATACATAAATCCACAAAACAAAATATTGCTATGCAACATTATCAATAGTARCRATAATATTAGAATTAAAATATTAAAAATATTAAAAATTAAGAAAAGAAAATAAAGTACTGTACAACAAAATAAAATTGAAATAACATCAAAATGAAAATAAGACACTGTGCAGAAAAACAGAAACAATAAAACAGTCATGCCAGACTCATGCAGTGTTCCAGTACTGGAAAAAAGATGTACAATATCCACAGTGTTATTTATGTAACGACTGAGRGCAGATTTGTTTAATGTGCAAACACAAGCATACATGCTTGTTGGGTTTGTCGGGAGCGGTGATGGTTGTAGAGTCTAACAGCTGATGGGAGGAAGGATCTGGGGTAACGCTCCTTTGTGCATTTAGGATGCAGCAGTCTGTCACTGAAGGAGCTCTGCAGAGAAGCCACAGCTTCATGGGGTGGGAGACATTGTTCATCAATGATGTTATTTTACCCAGAGTTCTTCTGTTTCCCACCACCTGCACTGGGTCCAGTGGGCATCCCAGCACAGAGCTGGTCTTCCTGATGAGCTTATCCAGCTGCTTCCTCTSAGCTGTAGGTAGGCTGCTGCTCCAACATACCATGCTGCTGCAGATTCTCTGGAGCCTGTGGGCTACATTTGGCGGCACGATGGCTCAGTGGTTAGCACTGACGCCCCACAGCAAGAAGGTCCTGGGTTCGATCCCCGGTTCGGACCTGGGGTCTTTCTGTGCAGAGTTTGCATATTCTCCTCGTGCTTGTGTGGGTTTTCTCCGGGTACTCCGGTTTCCCCCACAACACAAAAACATGTACAGTAGGTTGTCTTCAGGCCTCCCTTGAAAAAGAGATCTGAGATCTGAATGGGACTTGCCTGGTAAAATAACGGTAAATAAAATAAATAAATAAATAAATAAATAAATTACATTAAATAAATACATGCTAAGGACACACTTCACACTCCCTAACTCACACCACACTAACTCCTTCAGGAACTACCTGCCATGACTTCGCCACAAACTGACTGGTTTTCACACCATAGCAGGTCATCATCCAGTGTGAAGGAGGCCTAACGAGGACAGAGATTTATCATCTCAAAGAGCAAGTCAGAAAAACACACAAAGATCCAAACACTGGAAGCTGATAATAGAAAAACATCTAGGCTAACTCAAACCCTAAAGTCACAAACTGCAGATTGTAAAGAGGCTTTCTATTGACCATCCTTCTGTCTCTGGGAAAATAATCAGAAATTCTCGTCTTTCATCTTGATTTATTTGTTTAATTTAAAATTATGATTTCAGATTTTTTTTCATACAAGACTCAGTTTTTATATTTTTTATTTTATTATTTTGCTGTCAAAGTTTAACTTCAGAAATGTTTGGCAAGCCACCCTGGACAAAAACACTGCATTTTGTTTTTTACAGTACAAATCGTTGTGGAACAGCCTGTCTGCAGGGTGAAAGTTTGAAGGTTTATTTCTGTGATAAAACAGAAGAAATGAGGTTTCTGAGCTGGAAGTTTTAATCTCATTGCAGCTACAACGGTGGTGTCTGTGTGGACGGTGTGAACTGGTTTCGCTGTGAGTGTGCCCCAGGATTTGCTGGACCGGATTGCCGCATCAGTGAGTCCCTGAGAGGCCTCATGGAGGTCAGGTGGGCGGGGGGTCAGGGGTCAAAGGCCATGAAAGGGCATCATGAGCCAATTGTTTCAGAGCGGCATATTAGGATGATTTTAGGAAAATGGGTTTAAGCTTCTCTCTCAGTGCCGAGCTGAAGTTTGTCAGACAGGTGAGTGCACGAGAGAATTCAAAATACCTTTCAAACTAAGGTTAGGACCGCGCAGTGGATCAGTGGTTAGCACTAATGCCTCACAACAAGCTGCTCCTGGGTTTGATTCCCAGGTTGGACTTGGGGTTTTTCTCTGTGGAGTCTGCATGTTCTCCTTATGCTTGTGTGGGTTTTCTCCAGGCATTCTGGTTTCCCCACAGACCAAACAACAACAACAACAACAACAACAACAACAACAACAACAACAACAACAACAACAAAACCCGTACAACAGGTTGCCTTCAGACCTCCCTTGCAAAAGAGATTTGTGATCTCAGTGGTGTTTGTCTGGATAAATAATGATAGATAAAACATAAAAATAAAATAAAGGTCTAAATCCTGTGAAGTCTTTCTGATTGAACTGGTATCAAACTTTACACACAATAAGAATAAAGGTTTTAAAATAAAAACATGTTTTATTCCCAGTCAAATCTAAGCTTTAGGATGAACCTGAACTGGGAGCAGGAATGAACAAAGCAAGTGTTTCAAACCAGTTTTCCATGAAGAATCGAAGCAGTGTGTAATCCTCTGAGGACTTTTAGTTCATTCCATGAATCTCTTGTTCAGAACATCAATCTCACTCATCACTTTATTGTTTCATTTGTTCTTTTACTTTTATAGATTATTGTTGTTTTTTTTATCTGCTTCTACWCACATCTTCCTGCTCATGGTTGTGTGGACCTGGTGTCGAGTCCAGCGATCACTGGGTGAGAGTCAGGACCTGCTGACCTGGACAGGACACCGGTCCATCACAGGACCACAGTAGTGTGGAGTCATATTTATGGTTTTTAACAGGGGGTTTCACAGCAGTAGACATCTTGTGTTTTAAAACCATACGGTGTTGTGATGTTTCTGTGACCACCTTCCATCCCTGTCTCCTCAGATATAGATGAGTGTCAATCATCTCCTTGTGCTGAAGGTTCGTCTTGTATAGATGAGATCAATGGTTACAGGTGTGTTTGTCCTCCAGGACAGACTGGCCCTCGCTGTCAGCAGTGTAAGTTTGAACCATCTGTTTTAAACTGTTTCTGTTCTGGTGCTCAGTGTCACTCAGATCTGCAGGTTTCCCTGTAACATGACTGAATGTTCTGTGCTGATTAATCAACTGTCCTTCCAATAACAAGAAGGAAAAACATTTGAGTGATTTCTCAACTGGCATTTGACCCAGCTTTAAGAGCATAAATTCTGCTTTTGCATGTTTTCCTCAGAAAAAGTYTTTATTGTTGTTTTCTTTTTTCATGGTTTAATTTGCAGACTGTTTTGTAGTCTGCTTGATGCCACATTTTGAAAGAAAGATTAACTGTTGTACATTCATGGTCAGCTCACACAGGCTGCTCAGTCAGAAAAACCAGACATTTATATACAAGTTAGAGGGAACCATCGAGAGCTTGTGTATCAGTCCAAAAAGTGTGAGGTTGCACAGTTGGTTCCTTCCACGGCCCTCGAGCAAACTGTCCTTAGATGGTTGACCAGTGTGATCTCCCAGTACTCCCAGTACTCCCCTTCCTCTGAGTCCTCATACTCTGCTGCCTTACTGGTGGGCAGGGTGACTGCATGACAATTTACAACATGGTCTTTCCACTGCCTGACTATATCCTCAGCCAGGATCAATGGTTCCACTTCAAAACTGAGCCCATTCTGGGACCCTCCTCCCTTTTTAACATTGTCCAACACTTACCAGATCCAAGGTCAACCAACAGTCCCTGTTTTCTAAAGTTCTCATTTTGGTTGGCCTCTTTTATTGCTTCTATAGTGTGACTTATGACTCATTTATATAAGGTACATTAACCTTAAATGAAAGATGCATTGAACCAGGTTTTAGCACCAGTGCTAATTCCACCTGTAGTCCCCGTCCCAGCTGAAATTAAAATATGAAACAAAACAAAAACAATAAATCTAAAGAAGCCAGCAGACTGCACCAAATCTTTGCTTCGTCACAGTCTCCATCCTGAGCAGCACACCTGCAGCAGCAGAGAGGAAAAACTCCTCATGAACAGGAAGAAACCTCCAGCTGAACCAGGCTGAGGACAGGAGACCATCTACCTCGACCAGCTGGTTGGAGGACAGGAAAGAGACACAGACAAACACTGAAGAACTGGTCCAGGTCTATTGTTACACCTGGACCTGTGATTTTTCTCATGAAATAATGAAAAATAAAAATAAAAATGAAAATAAACTGACAGAATTCATCACATACGGTTCATTGGGAAACCTCTCAGATAAATGTTCCAACAATATGTAAAGAGACTGATAACATCCAAACTGAATGTAGAGTTAGTTCACATTATGTGCACAGATTAGAGTTAACAGAAGCCATTGGTGTAAGAACTTGAACATAGCAAYATTCTGTTGTATTAACACAGATGTATTAAGACTTCAGAACATCTGTCTGTTCAGAGTTTATTCATGTTCCTGCTCATGGTATCTTCTGGTTTTTACCAGTAGTACCAGCTGCCCCTGTGTGAGAGCAAAGAAAACCAGCAGGCATAACTTATGGTGCTTTAAAAAGTATTATTGTCATAGATTTAATTTAGAAAATGTTAAATGTGTATGTTTTTACATGATGTTTTTTTTATTTTAGTTAAGCTTACACAAAAAAAGCTAAATTTAATAACCATTTGCATATTTTCTCTCTCTCCAGTCATGGGACTTGGAAAGCCTTGCCGCCATGCTGGCCTGCAGTTTCCTCACGGCAGTCAGTGGGACGAGGAGTGCAACGCCTGCCACTGCTTCAGTGGAGACATTCACTGTTCAAAGGTTCAGCAGACCACTCTGTGTCTTCACATTTTAATATGACCTAGGAATGTTCTTCTCCTCAGAGACTCATGAACTGTCATCTTCCAGGTGCACTGTGGGCGTCGGCCCTGCCTCCTTCCACAGGTTGTCCCCCCCACTGAGGCAAACCGCCCTTCCTGCCCAGGGAGTCACGAGTGTGTCGAGCATCCATTCCTCACCTGCTTCTCACAGCCCTGTCGTCAGTGGGGAGTTTGTTCCACACCACATCCCCTGACTCCACCTCACACTCAGTGTCAACCCAACAGTGGTTACCTTGACAACAGCTGTGCTCACATCACACTCATCTTCAGAAAGGAAATAGTGCCACAGGTAAATGAAAGCTAAAGCTAGGTGTGTATATCCTGAGTATGTTCAGGGAAAGGCTCTGAGTCACTTTGTACCCAGTTTATGAAAAGAAGCTGTCTGGTCAGTTGGTACTCATGTTTAGAGATGGAGCTCTTTGAAGGGATSCAGATCTCAGGGAGCCGTTTGTTTCATAGAGTCGTTCAAAAGAACCGTTCGATTTTGAATGTATTACATCATCACGTAGGGAAATACGTCATCATGTAGCTGTATGCAATGATGTCATCCCATCACGTGGGTGGAACCATGTTTGTCGAGCAGAAACCCCACTCCCCCTTTCACCGTGAGCTTCTGTACTCCACAACTCCCCGTTTACCATGAAAAAGCAAAGCGTGAGCGATTTAAGAATGAAAAAATAAAGATTATATGAGGCATAAAAGAAATAAAACTACAAATGGCTCGTTACTGCCTACGATTTGGCTCCTATCATTCGTTGTAAAGAGCCGTTTAAAAGATTCGGATCGTTTGCGAACGTCACATCTCTACTGATGTTGGTAAATGGACTGAACTTATTATAGAGCTGTTTATCAAGTCCTTCTGGACCCCAAAGCTCTTTACACTTACACACATTCACCCATTCACACTCACACATTCACAAATTCTTAGCAACTGCTTAATAATGGCTGATTAGCTTCACTGCAGCTCACGTTGGGAAGAAGGTTTAGCAGGTTTGGACCAGTTTAATTGTTGTCCTCAGCCTGTTTAGACCACGGCTCTCAGGCTGCAGCTCTGGATCTTTTCTGAAAGGCTTTGAATCTTGAAACAGAAACATTTAAGATAAGATGGATAAGATAAAACCTTATTGATCTGACAGTGGGGAAATTTGCACATTACTGCAGGTCAGTACAGGAGARGCTGAGTTAGAATAAAGAACACTATACACATAAAAATACACATGTACACATACATGCACATTTACAGTATCTTTACACACAGTTGGTAAGTGCATGGGTAGAAATACACAGAAAACATCACAGAGCATGCCACAATGGAAAGAGGATCACCAGTAGAAATACTTTCCATTTGGATCTAATGAGGTAAACATTTGATTTGATTTTTTTTTGATTTTTTGATTTAACAGGAAAAGATTACTAAAAATCAAGCCTGACTCAGCATAATTGCTGTTTTACAGCAGGTTCCTGTTCTGCAGCACATAAAACACTCAGAAATACAGCATCACAATCACATCATTATACACCATTGAAGACAAACAAGCATACCAAATTTCATGAAGGC
>NW_013953049.1:114444-118207 GCF_001266775.1 Austrofundulus limnaeus
GAACAGAATAATGGTGAAAATATTAGGAAAGAGAAAAACTGATTCAGAATGCAGGACATTTAAGCTGCAGTGGACAAACCATTATTGGTGTGTTCATCTGTCAACAGGCGGTGGTATTCAGAGAATATAATCTGAGGCGACACTATGAATCCTGTCACAAACACAAGTATGACAGCCTGTAAGGCCAAATGTGAACAAACAACCTGTCAGAGCTAAAAGATGTTCTGTTAGCTCAGCAGAATACAKACTGTGAAGAACCCAGAGAGGSTTGTTTSATTSTGCTTTCTGGAAAACAATAATTTTTTACATTTAGGCMCTCCTGCAAYAGTCACAGTTTTTCTGTTACAAACTGACTCCGCCCCCCACCWGAGAAGGGAAAAGTTATGTGGCCCTTACAGGGAAAAGTTTGGGGACCCCTGTGTTAGAGGGTCTACCCCACCTGTTAGGGGTTCTGCCTCACTTCTTAGAGGGTTTGCCTCTCCTATTTCATTTTCTGTCTTACCTGTATGAGTCAGAGTTTTGGTCTGTGGATGATTCTACTCTGAGAAGGGAGGTGGGAATGTATATCAGGTGTGCCACGGGCACTTTAAGTCTTATTTTAAAGAATCAATCAATCTGTRAAACATGGAAAAACATGAAAAAGCAGATGAAGCTCATTGTTCTGTTTGTGTTTCTGCAGTCTTTTGAGGAGGATGGACGATCGAAGGACAGTGACTGTGCAAAGATTCAGAAAGCAGCCCGAGCCCTTACTGACAGGCTGTTAGAACGCCACAACACCACGGTACTGCAGGCGGTGGTGGAGGCTAAAATAGACGTTAAGGAGAAATGCTCCTCTGTTGGTGAGTGGTGATGATTCTTCTTAGCCTGTAACAACATATTTGCCCTTTTAGATTTTGAGTAAATCTATTTTTTTTATAAAAACTCAAGATGCTTTCTCTCAATCTGATCATTTCTGTTGGTCTAGATATTTCCTCCTGGGTATTTTACTTGTCTGTTTTATTGGACAGAACTTTGGTTGGCCCTGTTGCTTTTTATGTACTTCATAAATAAAAACCCTATGGGTACAACCCCCCCCCCCAAAAAAAAAAAAAGAAATGAAATTAACTGCAGTGATATCCTCTCAGCTGATGGCAATCCATAGAACACCAACCTGGAGYTAGGCTGATGCCAGGTCAGGCATGGTATGTGATGGTGTGTTGGAAACAGTCCAGGACCTGAGTCCTGATAGCAGGTGCACATGTCCTGAGCTTCTGTCATGTTAAGTGCAAAAAACAACAATCCTCCTATAGTGTGGTCTGTTTTGTTAGAGAAGATCCTTCACAATGTGTGTGGGTACCCTTATGTACCCCATCACCACTGTTCACTCACATGTGGAAGTGTCCCTGGGCAAGACTCTGAACTCACATTAGATTTGTAGAGGTGTAGAGTGCTGAAAGACTGTGTGTGAGGATATTTTTGCTACATTGTGGGAACYGTTTTCCTGAAAAAACAGCTTTGTAGGGACCAAATGTGCATTGTGGGGACCAATGCCCAGTCCCCACAGGCACAGATGCTAATTACAGGTGGGGGGTTGGGTTTAGGGCCATGTGAACTGAGTTTAGGTTAGTTTTAGGGTAAATGGTCAGGGTTAGGATATAAAATGACCAGAAAATTAATGGAAGACAATCCACGGTCCCCACAGGGATATTAAAATAACCTGTGTGTGTGTGTGTGAGAGAGAGAGAGAGAGACAGAGAGAGAGAGAGAGAGAGAGAGACGGAGAGAGAGAGACGGAGAGAGAGAGAGAGACAGAGAGCACAGATTATGTTGTAAAAAACTGTGAGTATCCTGGTTGGAAAGAAAGTTGATTTAAAAAGTCCATTTCCAACCTTGGGCATGATCATGACCCAWCCACCTGGCCTCTTGTGAACCCACAACCTGAGCCCTTTCAGAGTCCATCCAGTGCTGGTGATACAACTGCCTGATTACACTATTTACAGCACTGATGTCTTCTGGTGCCTGTTGTAAATCAAATATCACTGGTCTTCATGTGGTCCAAAGGTCCAAATCAAACCATTCCTTCTGGGCACTGAAATGAATGAAAAAGGATCTCAGGAGTTTGGCAAAATTAGCTTAGTTGAGGACTGTAGTAACCCCCCACCCCACCACCCCTCCCMATTTCTGCATAAATAATATTTGGGAGGGTCTATGTTTAAAGTCTGTGAAAACTTAAAAAATCCATCAAATATGATTAATTCAAACCTTAATAAAATACATGTTTGGTTCATATTTGAGATGTGGTAACCAGTCCTGAACCTGTGTCTTTCAGGTTATGTAGTCCCTGTGCTGGGTGTGGTCTTCAGTATCCTGTGGCTGTTCTGCATTGTGGTTTGTGTTTGGTGGACCCGTAAAAGGAAGAAAGAGCGTGAGAGAGCAGTTCCAACTGAGGAAACCATGGTGAACAACCAGCTGGAACCGTTGCAGAGCAATAATGACAAGATAAATCGGGACAAAGACATTTCATACGAATGCAGAAAACTGATGGGCCCTGCTGACAGGATGTGTGACGGGGCAGATGAGGAGGAGGGATGGGGTGGTGAGGGAGCRCAGGAGGAAGATGAGGAGTGGGCACTGGCTATGAGGAACAAACATCCAACTCAGAGGTGCTCCATAGACGAGGCCCAGAACAGGGACCTAATGTTTAAGGGCAGCAGTTCAGTGAAGGTGCCACATCGGACAGAATACAGCCTCAAAGACAACCGGTGTAAAAATCTGAACACTGCAAAGCTCAGTGACAACGTTAGAGACCACTGCGTGTGACGAACTGAGGAGGAGGAATCTTCTGACAGTTTCCTTCAGCATCACTGATTTTAACTCGTCAGTGCACCAAGAGTGAAGGTTACATAGGCTTTAATGTTGGACATTTTTATTTAAAACACTTTTTCCAGCATGATGTTTTTGAACCACAAAAAACAAACAAACAAAAAGCATGAGAAAAAGAATGCACTCTTTCATTTAAGAAGATTTTTTTGGTCACGATGATGAATCTAATTTTTTCTTCTTATTTTTCCTTCCTTGTTTCCAAACACTGTTTGTTCAGAGGACTTTTTTAATYAGACACACGCCACCACGTCCTGGTCTGACAGCCGTTTGACCATCTGGTTTTATTCACCTTCACTTAGCCAGGCACCTCTCATTGAGATCAAGGACATCTTTTTCAAGGTCTGCATGGACTTGAAGGAGAACATGTGAACCCACACAGAAAGACCCCAGGTCCAAACCAGGGGTCCAATCCAAGACCTCCTTGCTGTGAGGAAACAGTGCTGACCACTGATCCATACTGTCTGCCTTTACCCTTTTTCTACTCTAACATGTCACATTTTGTAATGACAAAAGCAAAAAAAAAAGGTTTTAGATTTATTTACTTTTTGTATTTTTGTTGGATCTAAGAACCCTGCTGCTTGTACTGTATATACTGTATACAGCATATATATATACACATACACACGTTTCAATTTCCTGTTTCCTGCAAATATTCTTTCAAAATAAGACTCGGTGCTTTCTGAGCTTCTTCAGGGTCATACAGTATTTGCTTTGCAATAAGTCATTTTTTTTTTACAAATGAAACAGAAATATATCAAAGGGTAAAAGTTTAAAGAAATTTTCTATCAGAGAAAAGCCTTGTGTTACTTTCATGTACAGTTTCTGTGTAAATAAGAAGAAATGGCTAAATGTAAATTTAAGTTTAGTAAGTTAAGTGATGCTTTGTATTATAACTATTATA
>NW_013953049.1:119099-123209 GCF_001266775.1 Austrofundulus limnaeus
ACCCTGTCCTGTCTCAGTCTTGTGTCGGATCATTGTTGTGTTTTGTTCCTGAGCTTTGTCTCCCTCGTGCCTGTGATTTTGACAATGTGTAAGTGATTTTTGAGCTGCCTCAACAGCATTTTCTGTTATTTAATAAATCCTTTTGTTCCTTTTTGAACCTGCCTGCGCCCTGGGTCCGTTCCTCCACCAATCCTGATAATTATTTCTGTTGCAAATTTTGTTGTCGCTATACTTATAYTTCCTGATTCACGTCATGCCCCCCCTGAAGACGTCACAGTTTGAAAACCTCTCCACTGAAGGGACTTTCAGTCTACGTCACTTCCAGGTCTACTGCACCTGTCGGGTGCAGAAAGAAGTTGCAATCATGTCTTGTTGTGCTTTTGGTTGCATAAACTGTTTGATAAAAACAACAAAAGGCACAAGTTATGCAGAATTCCAACAACTCTCGCTCATTTCAAGGCAACAACAGTTGTCTTTGGTTACAAGCACCAGAAAAAGTGATTGGAACGAGCAGATTACTAAAGATGCAACAATCTGCAGTGATTACTTCATTTCAGGGAAACCTTAGCTAACAAGCATTGATGCTTTTACAAATAGTTATAGAGTCCTACACAAATAAAAATGTGAACAATTAATCTGAGTACACCTAGCTTACAAGCAAATATTTCTTGGTTCAGTTTTGCCGCATTGCATTTGCTAAACATTTGTGATAAGGTTACACAACAATGGAAAGCAAGTTAATATTAATTTGCAATGTTATTTTATTTTAAATGTCATACACAGCCATGCAGGTTTGCAGACAGGAGGAAGTTGTTTTTCCTGTTCAGAATGACCAAGACTTTCTACACCTCAGTCCTCTTCCCTTGGCTTTAGAGCCATGAAGCTCACAACACTGTAACCATGTAATAATATGTCYTGAACAGGATTGTCTGTGACATCACTGCAGCCATTCGGGGTTTTGTAGGACTTCAGGCTCTCCAGGGACTAAAGACTTGATGTCTCGATCAGGTAAGAATGGATGTCTGGATCATTTTGTCTCATCATTTATCCACTCACCTGCATGCAGTCCATATGGGTCATCAAGACATATCCTATTAACTAATATTGATGAAACATAACTTATTTTAGCACTTGCGGATAATCTGTTGTAGTATGCTGAGAACATTGCTAGCTAACGTTGTAACTATACGATAACTGCAGATAAATACAAGTTCTGGTCAAACAGTTTGAATGACCAGCTCTTTCTCAGTGAATATTTACTGTGTTGATAAATAAACAATCCCTCCATAAGAACTTCCTATTCAGATAAATATAGCAAGGTCACAGCAGGTTGCCAAATTATCCTCTTTTATTTTACTGCCAAAATATCTGGAACTTCATTAGATTTTATAAAAATAAGATTCAAAGTATTATTTCTACAAAAATACTTTAGGATAACTCCCAGTTTCCATCTGTGTGCAGCTTCTAGTGGTCCTATGAGCAGACCCTGTGAACTCCCAGCTCTCCGTCAGGGTTTTCTTTGTTTTACTTCCATTCATTCCCTCTTTCTCCTCTCAACAACTGAAAGAGTCATAAAAAATGGTAATCCTCCAGACCCCAAAGCACTTTACACTTACACTCTCACACTTATTCACACACCGAACAATCCCTCCATTGATGRTGGTAAGCTACATTGTAGCCACAGCTGCCCTGGGGCACACTGACAGAGGCAGGGCTGCCATGCACCAGCACCACCAGACCCTCTGACCACCATCAGTAGGCAAGGCAGGTGAAGTGTCTTGCCCAAGGACACAACAACTGAGACAGCTGGGACCGAGGGATCAAACCGGCGACCTTCTGGTTCCAGGAAAACTCCCCTGACCACTCCACCACAGCCGCCATAAACTAAATCAAACTAAATCGTCTTGTAGATCAGGTCAATTCCTAAAATCTCAATATTTCCAATGTCAGGCTTTTCATGCAGACTCGTCAGATCATTTTGGGTTTTCTTTGATGAGATTGCCAAAAACTTATTCTCACTTAGGTCTAATATTGTTAAAAACAATATTCATGAATTTAGCCATGTATCATTTTCTCAGGCGATTTATGTCTAAAGTAACTTTGAATTATATTAAAACTGTCTCCAAAATGATCATTTAGAGATTAAAAAAGCAAGGCAATCATTTCTATCCCATATATACCAGTTGGGTAGAGGATGGCAAAGTCATATTTCTGCCCAAACCTGGTACAGAGAAGCAAAATCTTTCAGACCCATCAGCTTAACATCTTTCTTGCTGAAGGGAATGGAGAGGTTGATGGACATRTGAGATAGTACCTTAATGCCATCACCATTAAGTACTGAACAACATACATACCAGGCAGGTCTTTCTACAGAAACAGCCTTACATGGTGTTGTTTTGAGAATAGAACGCAGCCTGGCACATGGACAATATGCACTTGATGCACTTGGCTGCTTTTTGGACATACAGGGGGCATTGGACAATGTACCTGTAGAAGCTATAGAAAGAGCACTGGCCAGCAAAGGCGTGGATGAGACAACTACAAATTGGCTCATTTTCATGCTTCGGACAAGGAAAGCATCTTCAACTCTGGGGGACTGTTCGATAACCGTAAACCTCAGATGGGGCTGTCCACAGGGAGGAGTAATCTCGCCCGTGTGTTGGCTCCTACTTGTTGACARCTTACTAAATGAGTTGAATGGATCTAGACTCCATACACAGGGATATGCAGATGACTTGGTCATACTTAAAGAAGGCTTCTGCCTGGKTACTGTATGTAACCTAATGSAGAGRGGACTAAACATAGTATCCAGATGGTGTCAGGAGCAGGAACTTTCTGTCAGTCCAAACAAGATGGAACTGGTTCTTTTCACTCATAAGAAGTCAAGGAAAGGTTACTCACCTCCAAAGTTGGAGGGTGTAGAACTCTCTCTGTCTGAGTCAGTTAAATTTTTGGGTGTCTTTCTAGACAGGAAGCTTAACTGGAAAAGACATGTAAATGAAAAGTGTAAGAAGGCAGAAATGTGCCTACACCAGTGCTGGAGAATTGCAGGTACTCGTTGGGGTGCTAACCCAAAGGTTATCAGGTGGATCTACACGGACATAGTCCACCCCATGCTATGCTATGCTGCTTTAGTGTGGTGGGTTCGAGTTCAAGTTGGGGTGGCAAGAGTGATGCTCACCCATGTGCAACGTATGTCCTGCCTGAGCATCACAGTTTCCATCAGAACAACACCCATGGCAGCCATGGAAGTCCTACTGGACCTGGCTCCACTAGACTTACATATCTTAGGGGAGGCTGCATCCAGTGCAGTAAGGCTACACCAGTCTGGTAGGTGGAAAAGCCTATCTGACTCACAGCACACTAGAATCTGAGACTGGTCCAGTAACTGCAGGACCTGCAGACAGAATGGTCAAAAGATACAATTTTGAACAAAGTTTCAAGACTGAGATTGGAGACAAGTGAGCCTGGAGTCATTTCTCTGTGGTGGACCTGTCTCCTGATTGTTTCTACTGTTTTACAGATGGACCCCTTATAAAGGGGTCAGTAGGTGCAGGGGTGCTGATTCTGCACAACCACAGTGAGAGAGAGTACAGTTACCCACTAGGTAGTTTTGTAAAGGTATGTATCTTAAGCTGAGATACAGTATATGCAATCCACGAATGTGCAGCATCTCTCAAAGAACTGTAGTGTACGCAGAAGTAAATATTCRTCCTAACAGATAGCCAAGCTGCTGTTAGAGCTCTCTGAGGGCCACACTTTACATCATTACTGGCTTGGGAGTGTGCCGAAGCAGTCAACCAACTGGGGAGAAATAACAGTGTTACTATTAAATGGGTACYAGGACATGCTGGCATTATGGTAACGAGAGAGCTGAGTACCTTGCAGGATCTGGCAGTCAGGCTCTCTTTAGAGGACCAGAGCCTGCTACAGCGGGTAAAATAAGTATTGAACATGTCACCATTTTTCTCAGTAAATATATTACTAGAGGTGCTAATGACATGGAATTTTCACCAGATGTTGGTAACAACCCAAGTAATCCATACATACAAAGAAACTTCTGAAGGTTCCAGTGAGCACTGTTGGGGCCATAATTCAGAAGTGGAAAGA
>NW_013953049.1:123824-129107 GCF_001266775.1 Austrofundulus limnaeus
ATTCCACATTATTACAAATAACTTCATTTCTGGACATTTATGGTTTGATTTCTTTGTATGTATGGATCACTTGGGTTGTTCCAACATCTGGTGAAAATTTCATGTCATTAGCACCTCCAGTAATATATTTACTGAGAAAAATGGTGACGTGTCCAATACTTATTTTACCCACTGTATAAGTATCTCAACAACAGTCTGTAGGACTGCCCTACAGGTCTGGATTAGACGCCAACACTCAATCCTCTGTATGGAGCTGATGGACTGCAGGGTACCAGGGGACCTGAAAAACATCATCCAGGCTACTCAGAACTGACAGTTTCTAGTTACCAACATCTGGTGAAAATTTCATGTCATTAGTACCTCTAGTAATATATTTACTGAGAAAAATGGTGACGTGTCCAATACTTATTTTACCCGCTGTATAAGTATCTCAACAACAGTCTGTAGGACTGCCCTACAGGTCTGGATTAGACGCCAACACTCAATCCTCTGTATGGAGCTGATGGACTGACAGGTACAAGAACTGATAAATGACCCAAATCTAAGGTTTGGAAGAGCCCTTCTTGSCTTGACAAGGAAAACTTTAAGTACTCTGGTTGGAGTCCTAACTGGGCACAACCTGCTTGATCACCATAAAATGGTGATGGGACTCCATGACAATGGTCTGTGTGATGCCTGTGGCATTGAACTACAGACCTCTTTGTACTACTTGGGCCAATGCTTGGCTCTGAGTGGTCAAAGGGAAAGAATTCTTGGGTACCCCTTTATGGATCCTGAGAAGCTCAGAACACTGAGTGTTTCTAACCTGGTGACCTTCATCTGAGGGACCAAAAGGTTTGATTAAAAGCTTAGTGTCTCTTTTGAAAGTAATGGGCCCACTTATGAGGTCCCTGCTCACATGGGTTTTACCCATCCCCATATACCATAAACCATAATCCCACATGAAGTGGAAACATACACACATTGTTCATGACTTTGGACAAACTAACCCACAAATGAAATTATTTGAACTTGTGTCATGATTCTGCTTCTTTGTTAGTGGAAAATCAGAAGGATCAGACACACTGTCATTGCTCCAACACCTTGGTTAAATCTCAGCAACACTGTATATCAGAACTAGGTTGGAAAAATAACAACAAATTCACATACAAAAAATACATTTAAAATAAAAGGTAACAGAAAGAAGAAAAAAGTCTTATATCTGCCGCTATTTAATATATTAACTAAAGTAATAATAATTTCAAACAATAACAACATTCATGTAAAAAAACAGCAGCTCTTGTGAATAAAAAGTATACAATTTCATATTTCTTTAACAAATTCATTTTTTACCTTTCTTTTAAACAAATGAATTGAACAACTATTTTAACAATCACTATCCAGAATAATTGTGTTCTTAAAAACTGTTTCAAAACTGAGTTCTTCGTCTACTTCCTACATTAATGTTTCTAATAATAACTAATAACTGTTTCTTCAGGCTTCACCTGTGTTTTACAGAGAGTTCATATCTCCCTGCTGTAATCAAACCACTTCTTACTATTAAACAGAGATCAATTTCAAATCTAACGCTTCAAATAAATAAATAAATAAATAAATAAATGGATGAGTCTTTATTTAACTTAGTCATTTTCTGACAGGTAGTAAATACCTGGAGCTCCTTCAGTCTGGGTTCAGGCCTTTTCCCAGTAGACTGAAATCCTCCAGCTGCATCTTGTTGAGCTCATTATGAGGCTTCTGCTTCAAAGACAGGGAAGTGAAAAAGCAACTTATTTTCACCATTTAACCTTATTAATCTGCTGTTTGTAGAATTATTACAATAAAAACCTTCTGCTGCTGCTGGTAAAGGAMATTTCTTCTTTCAGATTTTCATTTGGAATGTTTCTGAAAGCTCTGCTGTTGTTCTTTATGACCTGATGCAAACACATTCAAATCCTTGTTTTCTCTAATAGTTTAAACTTTGCTTGAAATCTTTTGAAGCATTTTATTTTACTGTGTTGAAGCCACATTGTTGGATTTCTGACTCAGATCTCACGTTCACCAGAGAGAAAACAAAATGTACAGAAAGTGTCTCACAGATTGATGCAGGTAGTTTAACATGCACAGAACTCACTTTGTGTTTCTGGGTTTTTTCTGAAGCAGCAGTTTAACTTCGTCAGTTCAAACTCTCAGGTTGTGACTGAGAGCTGAGCTGCTGGGTTTTCAGAGTTCTGGACTCCAGATGGTTGTGAAGTGGAACCAGAAAAGGTGCAGCTGAGTTCTCCTGTTTCGTTCACACTTCAGGGCAACAGGATCCAGACAGCTGAGAGGGTTCAACAGTTTTACAGTGTGACCTTCTCATCAGATCATCCTGAACTGTGAACCTGGGTGTTGTTGCCCTTTGACCCCGGCTCTCAGTCTGTTCAGTGACAACAATAAGCTGGTAGTGCTCACAACAAACAAAAAAATCATCAACATTTGTTAATAATTCTGACACAATTAGTTATATTAGTACAATTGTTTTAGGTCTGTTAATGTTTTATATCAAATATGGTAAAAGTCTTAGTTTGTTAGTGGATTATTTGTTTGTTTGTTTGTTTGTTTGTTTGTTTTTAGTAGAACAATCAAATCATTTATTAAAGTGTCTTTCATATCAACAAGGATTTTGTTTGGTTGTTATTTTATAACCTTTCAGACATAAATGTTTATCATAACTAACTTTTTACAGAATTTAGTGTTTGGACAAAATGATGAAAAACTTTAATTTGACTTGAAAAAATAACTGTTTTCTTATTAACATTTTTTTATCATGTGACATAAATCCATTTATTCCTTTCAGARATGCCACACTTTCCAAGATAGAGATGGTTAAACTTTTATATTTGAACAAGGTGGGCTGCAGCGGGGGCAGAAACATGGTGGAAGTCACCAGGTTCTTCAGGGACTTTTTATTTTACAGTGAGCTGTGAAAGTCTGGGCAGCCTTGTTAACTTTCCTGATTTACCTAAATCATTGTTTGGATAAAAACATCAGTTAAATATATCATAYAGAGGACAAACACAGTGATATTTGAGAAGTGAAATGAAGTTTATATGATTTACAGAAAGTGTGCAATAATTGGTTAAACTAAATTAGGCAGGTGCATTAATTTGGGCACTGTTGTTATTTTATTGATTTCAAACCTTTAGAACTAATTATTGGAACTTAAATTAGGTTTGTTAAGTCCAGTGACCCTTGACCTCCACACACAGGTGACTCCAGTTATGAGAAAGGGTATTTAAGGGGGTAATTATGAGTTTTTCTCTTCTTTCATCTTCTCTGAAGAGTGGCATCATGGGAGTCTGAAAACAAAGCTTGTTCAGCGTCATGGTTCAGAGGAAGGMCACCGTGTCTGAACACTGAACATGACAGAACACCTGCAGACTCTGCTTGTAGCTGATTATTCATTTTGTATTTCAATCATCAAACAGTGTGGCTTCAGTCTAAACCAAAAGCAACACAACTGTGATTATTTTGATCTTGATAATACTGATTGTGCGTCACAGATTGAGTCACCTGATGTGTTTCCACTGTACATGTGATTTATTTAACAGGCCGTACACAAATTTTTATTATAAAGTGTTGATTTATAATGTTTTCTTCACAGAGCACTTGGCTGTCAGACTGCAGGTTTACTTGTGGTTCCTGGAGGTTTTAAAAGTAGAATGGGAGGCGGAGCTGTAGCAGTCTGTTTTTAGGCTTACCTGCTTTTCCCAAGGGGGTGTCGTCCTTATGGGCCTGCAGCCCTGATTGGTCCACAGCTGCAGCTGATGATCCTGTGGTTATTTAAGGCTGTTCAGAAGGTCAGGGCCTCATGTAGAAACGGTGTGTGTGCTCCAGGCTCTACACACACATTGGGATGTATTAAAACCAACGTTGTGTGAAAGTGTGTGCATATTTGCACACACTTTTCACCTGCTGTGAGAATGTGCAGCAGACACACAAWGTTTTTCAGTCGACAGTTTTAACTCACAAAGTCATGAATCTGAGCTGAATCCACAGAAATATGAGTCTGTTGTGTTTCTGGATGTAAGGAGCGTCTGAACACAGTGTTAGNACACAGGTGACTCCAGTTATGAGAAAGGGTATTTAAGGGGGTAATTATGAGTTTTTCTCTTCTTTCATCTTCTCTGAAGAGTGGCATCATGGGAGTCTGAAAACAAAGCTTGTTCAGCGTCATGGTTCAGAGGAAGGMCACCGTGTCTGAACACTGAACATGACAGAACACCTGCAGACTCTGCTTGTAGCTGATTATTCATTTTGTATTTCAATCATCAAACAGTGTGGCTTCAGTCTAAACCAAAAGCAACACAACTGTGATTATTTTGATCTTGATAATACTGATTGTGCGTCACAGATTGAGTCACCTGATGTGTTTCCACTGTACATGTGATTTATTTAACAGGCCGTACACAAATTTTTATTATAAAGTGTTGATTTATAATGTTTTCTTCACAGAGCACTTGGCTGTCAGACTGCAGGTTTACTTGTGGTTCCTGGAGGTTTTAAAAGTAGAATGGGAGGCGGAGCTGTAGCAGTCTGTTTTTAGGCTTACCTGCTTTTCCCAAGGGGGTGTCGTCCTTATGGGCCTGCAGCCCTGATTGGTCCACAGCTGCAGCTGATGATCCTGTGGTTATTTAAGGCTGTTCAGAAGGTCAGGGCCTCATGTAGAAACGGTGTGTGTGCTCCAGGCTCTACACACACATTGGGATGTATTAAAACCAACGTTGTGTGAAAGTGTGTGCATATTTGCACACACTTTTCACCTGCTGTGAGAATGTGCAGCAGACACACAAWGTTTTTCAGTCGACAGTTTTAACTCACAAAGTCATGAATCTGAGCTGAATCCACAGAAATATGAGTCTGTTGTGTTTCTGGATGTAAGGAGCGTCTGAACACAGTGTTAGATTTTTATTTGAGTTTTTATTGTTTAAACTGAACCATGATGAAACTGAAAATCATTTAACCTCAGACAAGAAAACAGATCAGTCTGAAACTGATCAGAGACCCTCAGTCCAGTCTGTAAACTGGTTATATTGTTGTCATGTAGTTGGAAACACACACAGAGTGCAGGCCTGTGGAGAACACACAGCTGAGGAACTGTCTAAGAAACATTTTAATTCTCACTGAGAAAAAAACTGTCGACTCAGCAGATTAACTCAGAACAGCTCAGCTGTGATGGTTCCTCTGCTCCACAACATGCACACGTTGGCTGTGTCCAAAACGACAGGCCGGGTCCTCCGGAGGACCCAGACTCCCCGGTCTCGG
>NW_013953049.1:130073-131492 GCF_001266775.1 Austrofundulus limnaeus
GTCCTCACCCTGCTGGAGGACAAACTGTCCACATGTCCTCACTCTGCTGGAGGACAAACTGTCCACATGTCCTCACCCTGCTGGAGGACATACATTCCACATGTCCTCACCCTGCTGGAGGACAAACTGTCCACATGTCCTCACCCTGCTGGAGGACAAACTGTCCACATGTCCTCAGTCTGCTGGAGGACAAACTGTCCACACGTCCTCACTCTGCTGTCTTTAGTCTCTCTTCTCTAAATGTTATAATTACTTTTATCAGTAACGTATTTTTTCTTTGTCTCTCTTCCAGATGAAAATACACCTGGACCAGACCTGGACCAGTCCTTCTGTGTCTCTTTCCTGGCCCCCAAACCAGCTGGTTGCGGCAGATGGCCGCCTGTCCTGGTCCTGGTCCTGGTCCTGGTCCTGGTTCTGGTTCTGGTTGACTGTGATGAAGTGAAGACTCTTTAGATTGGTTGTTTTTGAGCAGAGACCTGAGACAACGATTGCTGGGACTTGGGGGATGGAATCAGCCATGGAGCCTTTTCTTGAATGTTCTCTGGTACTGGGACAGGTCCTAGAGGAACTGGACTCCAGGCACAGCACCATGACCTACCAGGATCTGTGCAGGTTTCTTTGTACCCGCTTTGACCTGGTCCACCTGGCCAAGGTTCGAAGCCTACTGTTCTACACAGCCTGCCTGGACCCAGCCTTCCCAGCCAGCCTCTTTAAGGACAAGATGCAACACTCCCCTGAGAACCTGCTGTCCAAGAAACTGATGGTAGCAGCTGACGTTGTCACCATGTTTAACCTGATCCAGATGAACGGGGAACGAGCTAAAGAGCAGCTTTCAGCGTTGCTCAGAGTCCAGATCTCCAAGCACCAGTCCATGGAGCTGAGCACATCTGACCTTGAGTCCAGGACCCATCAGGACAATGACAGGAGGACTGCTTATAAACACATGGATTACCCTCCAGATGGACACCATAAGCAGCCCCCCCAGCATCTCCTCAACCTCCAGGCTGCCTCTTCTGCTCTGAAAGCATCAGAGAAAACCACCTGTCAGCTCGTTCCCATGTCAGATCCAAACTTCTTTCTGCGCTTCAACAGACCTCACCATCTGCCTCAGGTCCACAGCAGCAGTCCCACCTCCAGACCCAGTGAAACCCAGACCACCTACTATCCCATGGAGACCACCACGTATCAGGAGTCTCTGCAGCACAGTCCCCATCCTGAAGGATTTTCTGTTCCACCCTGTTCTCAGAAGAGAAGCATTTTCAAGGAAGACTTCCACAACTTTGTAGCCTTCTCACCACAGGTCTGTTCCCAGGAGGAAGTTAAGCTTTCCCTGCAGACTAATGATAGCAGAAACTAAACTAAACTAACTAACTAAACTAAACTAACTAACTAAACTAAACTAACTAAACTAAACTAAAC
>NW_013953049.1:132492-135666 GCF_001266775.1 Austrofundulus limnaeus
ACCCGACCCCGGATAGGCGGAAGAAAATGGATGGATGGAAAAAACAAAGAAATGTGAATCAGATGTGTTTCCATCAACTGGCTTGAAGTGAATCAGTTACGTCAGATGCATGTGTGTAGTAAACGGGAAGTAAAAATCACAAACTCACAGGGAAACATCTCAGGACCATGGAGAGAAGTTATCAGGAACATGTTGCTGCTATCAGGAAAGTTGTAATTATTCTGTTATCAACTAGTTCTGGTGATGTTCCTGCTGTCTGCAGACGTAGAGAAAGAAATGTGATTCTCTTCATGTTCTGTAATCTGTAATGTGTTGTGTAATCTCCTGTAGGTTACCAGCAGTGACTCCAGGCAGCGCAGTAAGGCTGCTGACAGCTTCCACAGGAGGGACTTCCACAAACCTTCTACCTTCTTCAACCACAGCTTTGAGATCCCCCACAGGAAGCCAGACTTTGAAGCAGAACTCAGATCACCAGGTCACCACAAGCTGAGGGTGAAACATGAAAGCCTGGATGACTTACAGGCATCAACATACTTCGGTCCCAGCACTACGTGGGAGCAGGGCAGCAGCAAGAGGCCCAGGAACAGAGCAGTGTGGCTGAACACAGAGGAGGAACCAGCTCCTGGTCTGCAGGACAGCATCAGTCTGATCACTACCAGCGGTCAGCAGCATCTCTCTGCTCTAAAGGACAAAGCTGTAAAGTCTCCTGCTTTTGCAACAACAGGTRATGGAATAAAAAGTGATGTTGCTCTGCGGGGAAGACATGATGCAGGTTCAGACAAACAAGGAGCACTGAAGAAGTTTAGGGACAAACATGTCCACGGTGCATCGTTTCAAGCAGACGTGTCATCCAGCGTTGGAACTCAGACTGAGCCTGGCGACAGGAAGAAGGGGAGGGACCATCCCTTTAAGCACAGCCACAGAGACAGACACACACTGAAACACTCCCAGGACGACTCTGAGCTCATTAGTGATGACATCAGTGACATTTTCCGTTTTCTGGATGATATGAGTGTTTGTGAGTCTCTGGGTGTTGTCCAGTCGTCGTGTCACAACAGTAACGGCTCTCTCTCTCAGGGAACTCTGAGGTCTGAAGATGAAAGCTCACCTGAACACACCACAGTCAGACTGGCCAAGTCCAAACTGGACCAGCTCTTCCATTCTTTGGAAAGCCCAGATGAAGAGTTGAAACTGAGCGTGTGGAAGCTGGTGATGAGGATTGGTGAGATTGAGAAAAAGCTCGAGTCTYTGTCTGGAGTTCACAGTGAGATGTCCCARGTCCTGTCCAAGCTCCACAAACTGGATGACCAGAACCAGCAGCCTGAGGCCCAGCACACAGGGAGGACATCAGCTGCAGCAGACGCACCACAGCTTTCCCCTCGTCTACACTGTGGCACCAGCCCGACGCCACATGTTTTCCAGTGCCACACTACAGGTCACACTGTCAGGAAGAAGCAGGGTGCAGGGGACCGGGACCGGGGCCAGTTAGAGGACAGTGACAGCCTCCGGACCAAGGCTCTGAAGAGGAGCATGTTTACCAGGAGGTCGTCTCGCTCGCTCAATGAGGAGAGCAGTGCCACGGAGTCGAAGGTGGYCAGCATCAGCAGCTCCCCCTGCAGCTGGAGGTCCCAATCCCACCCCCTCTACCCTGGAGACCCCCTCAAAGACCAGGAGCCAGAGTACAAGGACCACAACCGGAGAGCCATACAGGTACAGACACATTAGTGTTTTTCTTTGTGTGTGTGTTTTGTGAGTTTTATACAGGATTTACAAAATACCACAATGATTCAAATGATAACATTTGAACCATCGTGTTCTTATTATTATTGATGTTATAAACCCAGATTGACTGTTACTTAAAATCTTCTGTTTGTTCATAAATCCATCTGATCTGGTCAGAAATAATTTCTCTAAAGGTTTAGAGAACTGGTACTGAGGATACTGGTGTGGATTTACTGAACAGACTTTTCTCAGCTTTTTAAAAAACAGGAATTATTTTAGCTGTTTTCATATTTCTGTTGAAGATGAYCAGATACTCTACGTCAGCCCAAGTCTCGTCTCAACCATCCATGACTGCAGCAGTGCACAAAGTCAGGTCCATGAAGACCTGGATGCAGTCTGGTGTGGATGAACTGGACTGGTCTGCACAGAGTCCTGACCTGAACCCCACAGAACACCTTTGTGATGAATTAGAGCAGAGACTGAGACCTGGACCTTCTGTCCAACATCAGTATGTTCCTGGTTCAGGTTCTGAAGGCAGTCCTGTGTTGGACCCTGAAGGTGTTTCCTGATGTTAGAACATGTAGAGGTGATAAGAAGAAGCCAACAGTACTGAAGCTCCTGATTCTGTATGGATGTGCTCTGTAATTACAGGGAGACAGGAAGGGTCAGTATGAGACCTCCCAGACCCAGAGGCCAACAAAGACTGAGCAGGTCTTTGTTCCGTACACACTCAGCCAGCCCACCCAGGCCCACCTAAAAGGCAGTCACCTGTACACCAACATGAAGGTCAGCAGCCTGTCRGAGGAGAAGCACAGCCAGCCCTCCTGGACCCTCACAGAGTACTCCCACCATCCAGGAGACAGGAGGAAACCTCTGTCTGCTCTGGACCTGCAGGTACTGAAGCCTTCAGAGGACAGGACTGAGGACAGGACTGAGGACAGGACTGAGGACAGAGGACAGGACTGAGGACAGGACTGAGGACAGAGGACAGGACTGAGGACAGAACTGAGGACAGAGGACAGGACTGAGGACAGGACTGAGGACAGAGGACAGGACTGAGGACTGAGGACAGAACAGGACTGAGGACTGAGGACAGAGGACAGGACAGAGGACAGAGGACAGGACTGAGGACAGGACTGAGGACAGAGGACAGGACTGAGGACAGGACTGAGGACAGGACTGAGGTCAGGACTGAGGTCAGGACTGAGGACAGGACAGAGGACAGAGGACAGGACTGAGGACAGGACTGAGGACAGAACAGGACTGAGGACAGGACTGAGGACAGAGGACAGGACAGAGGACTGGACTGAGGACAGGCTGGACTCTAATGCAGTAATATAACAGAAGAACTGTTAGTAAAGCAGAGTTGTTGGACTGTGGGACAGAGACTGGGACAGAGACTGGGACAGAGACTGTGGGACAGAGACTGGGACAGAGACTGGGACAGAGACT
>NW_013953049.1:138279-140023 GCF_001266775.1 Austrofundulus limnaeus
ACACCTGGACTCATGAAGGACTCACACCTGGACTCACTCCTGGACTCACACCTGGACTCATGAAGGACTCACACCTGGACTCACTCCTGGACTCATGAAGGACTCACACCTGGACCCATGCAGCCCACTTCAGGACACACTAACAGGTTGGGTCTGGTCCAGGTTCTGTAGGGTTATTGGAACCTGTCAGTTTCTCTGTGAACAGGTTGTCTTCATCTGTACAGAAACAGCTTCAAGCTGTT
Source organism: Austrofundulus limnaeus (assembly GCF_001266775.1). Classification (NCBI taxonomy): domain Eukaryota; kingdom Metazoa; phylum Chordata; class Actinopteri; order Cyprinodontiformes; family Rivulidae; genus Austrofundulus; species Austrofundulus limnaeus. Next base: position 138,522 of record NW_013953049.1, read on the forward strand.
ATGACTTATTAACTTATTAACTTATTGACTTAATAACTTGTTAACTTATTAACTTATTATAGCAACAGGTTATGATTGTTTTTATTTCCTCTGAATAATTAAACAGAGTAAATGAGTAGAAATATTTGGTGAAATAATGAATGTATCAGTAACAAGGTGTGCTACAGGTGAGACATGTGGGTCTACAGAGACCTGAGACATGTGGGTCTACAGAGACCTGAGACATGTGGGTCTACAGAGACCTGAGACATGTGGGTCTACAGAGACCTGAGACATATGGGTCTACAGAGACCTGAAGCACACGGTCAGTGTTTGCAGTAGTGAAGCTCTGTGTTCTTCAGTCTGGTTGACCTGAAGTTAGTGGACTTAGATCAGGGGGGGTCCAGTCCTGGTCCTGGAGGACCAGTACCTGAATGCTGTGGAGGTTTGTAAAACATGGGGCTCTCTGTGACCTGCTGCTGAGAAACACCTGAGCATGAACCTACCACTGCTGTGCTTTGTCCTCTGGTTGTGGACTTGGGTGGTCTCACATCCCACTTACAGCTGAACTTTGACCCAGTCAACCAGCTGAGGACCTGAAGTCCTGAAAGCTTCACTGAGGACCAGGACAGGACACCTGTGCTTTAAGTAAAACTATAAAACCTTTATGAAAGATCTGCAGTTTGGTAACGCTGAGTCTGTGTTCAGGAGGACTCTCAGCTACTACCAACCCAACAAAACTGTTCTCCAGGATGATTGACAGAGGGTAAGACAAGCCTCCAGTACAGACACATAATGTCCCACCGTTTGGCTTTGAGTGACACCTGGTGACACCTGGTGAAATCTGGTGACACATGGTGAAATCTGGTGACACCTGGTGACACCTGGAGAAACCTGGTGAAATCTGGTGACCTGGCRACACCTGGTGACCTGGTGTCACCTGGTGAAATCTGGTGACACCTGGTGACACCTGGTGACCTGGTGAAATCTGGTGACCTGGTGAAACCTGGTGACACCTGGTGACCTGGTGTCACCTGGTGAAATCTGGTGACACCTGGTGACACCTGGTGACCTGGTGAAATCTGGTGACACCTGGTGACCTGGTGAAATCTGGTGACCTGGTGACACCTGGTGACCTGGTGAAATCTGGTGACACCTGGTGAAATCTGGTGACACATGATGAAACCTGGTGACACCTGGTGAAATCTGGTGACACCTGGTGACCTGGTGAAATCTGGTGACCTGGTGACACCTGGTGACCTGGTGAAATCTGGTGACACCTGGTGAAACCTGATGACACCTGGTGAAATCTGGTGACACCTGGTGAAATCTGGTGACACATGATGAAACCTGGTGACACCTGGTGACCTGGTGAAATCTGGTGACCTGGTGACACCTGGTGACCTGGTGAAATCTGGTGACACCTGGTGAAATCTGGTGACACATGATGAAACCTGGTGACACCTGGTGACCTGGTGAAATCTGGTGACCTGGTGACACCTGGTGACACATGATGAAACCTG
>NW_013953049.1:144166-147255 GCF_001266775.1 Austrofundulus limnaeus
TGTTAAAATGCTAACAGCTGTTAAAAGGCTAACAGCTGTTAAAAGGCTAACAGCTGTTAAAAGGCTAACAGCTGTTAAAAGGCTAACAGCTGTTAAAAGGCTAACAGCTGTTAAAAGGCTAACAGCTGTTAAAAGGCTAACAGCTGTTAAAATGCTAACAGCTGTTTAAAATCTAAGCTCATCATTGGCTCTGTAGTTACCATGGTAACAGGGACTGAAAGACCCAATCAGCAGCTGAGCTGTAGGAAGTCAGACAGACATCCTGGTCCTGGATCTGTGCTGGACCCTGGACCGCCTACTGGTCCTCATACAGGACCTCATCGATGAGGACGTCGTGGTCACCAACAGGGATCTGTGAGCAGAGCTGCTCTCTGAAGGCCAGGCCCAAGGTGTACGGTCTTCCTTTGGGGTGTCTGCTGCAGCGCTCCAAGTACGAGTCGTAGAAACCCTTTCCTCGTCCAAGACGTCTTCCACACAGGTCAAAACCCAGACCTGGCATCAGGATCAGGTCCAGACCTCCTGGACAGGAAACAGAAGAACATTTTCATTCCATCTGTTAGACTAAACATCTTTAGGACCACTGGAGACATGGACTCTACTGGTCTCATCTGGAGACATGGACTCTACTGGTCTCATCTGGAGACATGGGCTCTACTGGTCTCATCTGGAGACATGGACTCTACTGGTCTCATCTGGAAACATGGACTCTACTGGTCCATCTGGAGACATGGACTCTACTGGTCCATCTGGAGACATGGACTCTACTGGTCTCATCTGGAGACATGGACTCTACAGGTCTCATCTGGACAGAGAAAACAAAACCACACTTTGTCTCAGTCATGGGTTGCAGCTGATGTGGACCATGGTGGTCTACGTGGGCCGTACCATAAAGATCTGAAATGAGACGGTGTCCACAGAGGACCCTGTGTGACCTCGCTCTGCATCACTACATGAAACGTTTAGATCACATCACTTAGTTTTTAAGGTAGAAACTTCACAAAATTCAGTTTTAATAGAAAAACTTTACAAGTAAAAATAAAAAGCATGAATAGTTTGGGTTTAGCTCCAAGTCTTAGTTCTTGTGTTTGATTTAACTTCTCACTGAAACAAGTTTCTTCACAACTTGTTTAACTTGTTTTCTTTGGTCCGTGATAAAATTCCAAACTCCACTAAAAAACTAAACTCCACTAAAAAACTAAACTCCACTAAAAAACTAAACTCCTCCGTAGAAATAAATAAGAACTGAATCCTGGGACACCCTGAGTCTGTAGGACTGAATCCTGGGACACCCTCAGTCCTGTAGGACTGGATTCTGGGACACCCTCAGTCTGTAGGACTGGATTCTGGGAAACCCTCAGTCCTGTAGGACTGAATCCTGGGACACCCTCAGTCTGTAGGACTGGATTCTGGGACACCCTCAGTCTGTAGGACTGGATTCTGGGAAACCCTCAGTCCTGTAGGACTGAATCCTGGGACACCCTCAGTCTGTAGGACTGGATTCTGGGACACCCTCAGTCCTGCAGGACGCTCAGGTGCAGCTGCCTGAGTGGACACCTGCAGATTTACAGAGCAGGGACAGTACTGGTTTGGACGTGTCCAGAGCAGGGACAGTACTGGTTTGGACATGTCCAGAGCAGGGACGGGGGTATATCGGTAGAAGGATATTAGAGATGCAGCTGCCAGGAAAAAGACAGGACACTATGATGAAGTTCGAGGACATGGAGGTAGTTGGAGGACAAAGGACATGGAGGACAGAGGATACAGTGGACAGAGTGAAATGGAGGAGCAGGAGGACAAGCTGTCCAACATGAGACCAATACTAGGCAATTATGAACCAAGACTCAGGGTGTCTCCATAGGTCTTGTAAGTCCATTCCTTTCATGTTATCATCCTCTGAGGACATCCTGAGGACATCCTGAGGACATCCTGAGGACATCTTGACACAAATCTCTTTGTTTACAACCATCGAAATGTAATTAATTTGTTTAAAAGCTACAAAGAAACAATAAATACTCAGTCCTTCTGACTGGTCTAACTGTAACTATCAACACTTCTGGTTCCTTCTAGACTTGAAGACAAGTCTGGAACCAAAGAAGCCCCCAGCTGGACTGGTTCTGCAAACACACACTGGTCCTCGTCCCCTGGTGGGTGCAGACCTGCAGACAGAGCTTCCTCTCTGCTCTCGTCCTCTCCTGCAGGCTGTCGGATGTTCCAGGACGTCCGTGGCAGCGTGTCCATGTCCTGCAGACTGTCCATCTTCAACATGTCCATGTGGGAGCTGCTGCTCTCATATCTGGGAATAAAACAGCTTTTCCCACATCTGAACACGTCTTCAATGATTTCCTGAGTGCACACCTCATCCTCCATGCTGAGGAACACAGCGATCCGCTGAGACGACACGTACTTCGGGTGTTTGAAGAGCTACGAGGAAAAAATAGAATCAATCAGCACAAAATCCAAAATGTTCATTTTAACACAGATTAAACGTTTTAATCCAAGAAGCAGAGGGTGTGTTATTCTCTGCAGGCTGAGAGCATCTGAGAGATGAGCTGAAAGAATTAAAACTTTTCCCAGGAAGATAATAAAATCTTACTCTTTAGCAGACCCTCTGGTTTATGAAATAAACAACTCCAGTAAAACAAGAACCTTTTACATGTAATGTTCTAAATGTCTGTTCCACGAGGGTTCTGTTGGTTCTGTTGGACCTGTTGGTTCTCCAACATGATTTAAATCAAACTGGATTTAGATTCTGTCATCAAACAGTAAAGCTCTCAGTCAGGCCCGGCGTGGTGAATCAGGAGGATCTGGACTTTTCCCGGTGGGCCGGTCTGATGTTTGGACCACAAGGGTCGGTATAATCTGTTAGTTATTGATCTGATCACTGCTACAGCTTTCCCTGTGCTGCTGAACAATTATATGATACAATGGCTTGCCATACACCCAGGGCTGCCTGCGCCTCTAGTTGGCAGCTCTTCTGTTTCCTTTGTTGTTGTTTTGGTTTCAGAGAGGAGTAAAGTTCTTCCATCTTTGTGAAGAAAAACCGTCCACCATTAAACAGAGGTGGAGGTCTTCAAGTCCAGTTGTCCTCC
>NW_013953049.1:147545-148570 GCF_001266775.1 Austrofundulus limnaeus
AAGTCTGAGTTCAACTCATTAGAATGAAGAAGTCTCTTGGAGGAGAGACGAAACGTTTCACTAAAGAAGAACTATCCAGAGGACCTGCTGATTTTTTCTACCTGGATCACTGAGATCATCAGGACAAGATCCAGAAGCATCCTGGTCCAGAGTCCACAGGTCCAGAGAGCAGGTAGGATCCCTCATGACTGAATATTATTAGAGTTAATAAAATGATGAGGATGATGTGGAGTCTGATGGTTCAGTACATTTAACTGAGCTGATGGTCAGAAGGCTTCATGTCCTTATTTAAAAAGTAATTTAGTGTCAGAACCAGAACCAGAACCAGAACCAGAACCAGGGTCCATGAGGGCAACAGGTGAGCTGCACAGTTTGAACAAACTGTTAGTATCAATATAACCACTTTCCAGGYCCAAACAATACAAACCTGTTATATTKTTATAATTAAAAGTTAGATAATAAACACAAAGCCCACAATTAAAAGAGAAATAGATGAAAGTAATATGAATTAAACCTGCATATTTTGACATTAAATATGTTTTAAATGGTTAAATCTAAATGTGTTTCCATATCAAATGTGCTAAAGATTTACAGATTATTGGTTTTATTTTGATACACGTGCAGGTGAGTTTAAGGACTATTATTTCTGACCATCTGGCAGCACGATGGATCAGTGGTCAGCACTGATGTCTCACAGCCAGAAGGTCCTGGGTTCAGACCCTGGTTTGGACCAGTTTTCCTCACAGACCAAAAACCTGTAGAACAGGTCACTTCTTTATAAAAATACATCATCAGTCTCAGTGTGTTTTACCTGTTTAAAGAACAATAAATAAATCATCTCATCTTTGTTTGAAGGCTACTCTTATGCAGACGGGAAAAAGATCAGATAATTAGAGATTATAACTAACTTGAAGCACAGTGGAAAAAGTTTTTATTCTTTATTCATAAGGATTAGATATCTGCAAACACTAATTAGTTTGATATTTGATATTACATAAAATAAAACCTGATGTGAAGAGTAGAGA
>NW_013953049.1:149211-150328 GCF_001266775.1 Austrofundulus limnaeus
GAACCCTGAGTTTCATAAAACCAGACGAGACGAACGCTGGGTCAGAACCGGGTCAGAACCAGGTGGACCTGTCCTCACCTTCTGTGCCAGCAGCTGGGACTGTCTCCGCTTCTCCTCCGGCTCCAGCGCTGCCACCCTCCGTTTCACCTCCGTCCTCAGAGCCGTTTTAGCTGCTCTCAGCGCCGACATTTCTCCTTCCGGTCCGGTCCGGTCCGGTCCACAGAGGGTTCTGCTGAGTCTGTTCCACAGACAGAGGAACGGGTTCACTCTGTTAAAGATTAACACCACGTGTCAACAACCGCAGTCTCCGCCTCATTTACCAACCGGCTGATGAGATGGTGAGCCTGGTGGGCGGGGTTTATAAACAGAAAATGTTATTTTATTTTATTTAATTTACTGTTATTTAACCATTTCATCCAAATAAAGAAATAAGTTTTATTAAATATTTCACAAATAAAAGTGTCATAAAATAAAATTACAATATAAATAAATACAATGTAAAAATATATATAAATAAATCCTGAAATAAGGTATTTTAATAGAAACAAAATGAATAAATTGTCACTGATGAACATTTATGTAGTCAAATAGAAGTWATGTAATAAACCTGAATGCCTTTGATCCCCCCTTTAAATCCCACTGATTAAAGGGGACATGTCACACCAGCGTTTAAAAGATGAGACATTTTGACCAGTTAGTTCCTGTCACATGACACAAACAGCAGCCAATCATGAAGCTGCTTCTGACTGTAAACAAATCTTATTTAGTTCATTTCAGGGATCAGTGAACTGAATCAGTCAGGTCACATGGTCTGTTTCAGGTCACATGGTCTGTTTCAGGTCACATGGGTCTGTTTCAGGTCACATGGGTCTGTTTCAGGTCACATGGTCTGTTTCAGGTCACATGGTCTGTTTCAGGTCACATGGTCTGTTTCAGGTCACATGGTCTGTTTCAGGTCACATGGTCTGTTTCAGGTCTCTGCACTAACTTCATGACTCGGTGAGATGATGGAAAGAAGAACTGAAAGGACCACATGTTCAGTATGAAGTAAAGGATCACAGTCTTCATGTCAAATACCTGAAGAGTTCCTCCTCAGTTCTCCTTCATGGTCTGCAGA
>NW_013953049.1:151548-158322 GCF_001266775.1 Austrofundulus limnaeus
GAGAACCTGTCTGCTCCTCCTCTGCAGGAGGAGAACCTGTCTGCTCCTCCTCTGCAGGAGGAGAACCTGTCTGCTCCTCCTCTGCAGGAGGAGAACCTGTCTGCTCCTCCTCTGCAGGAGGAGAACCTGTCTGCTCCTCCTCTGCAGGAGGAGAACCTGTCTGCTCCTCCTCTGCAGGAGGAGAACCTGTCTGCTCCTCCTCTGCAGGAGGAGAACCTGTCTGCTCCTCCTCTGCAGGAGGAGAACCTGTCTGCTCCTCTGCAGGAGGAGAACCTCCTGTCTGTCTGCTCCTCTGCAGGAGGAGAACCTCCTGTCTGGAGTTCTGCTGAGTCATGCTCAGGGATGGTGTTCATTAACTGCAGCAGGGTGTCTCCTGTAGGCTGCGTGTGATTGGCTGAGCTCAGGGAGGTGGGTCTCCTTCAACATCTGGAGAAGTTTAACTCTGCTCTGTCTTTCAGAAAAGTCTGTGAAGCTGAGAGGAGCAGCAGAAACCGTCCAACATGTCCTTCATAAGAACTGATGAGACGTCTGACTTCTCCTACCAGAACCTTCCGTATGGAGTCTTCTCCACGTCTGACAATGTAAGTTGTGTTTGTTTTGTGCTCTCTGCCACAGCTGCAGCATGTGAAGCAGTCTACTGCAGCCTCTCTTCTCTGGTGAAAAATAAAAACTCAAAGGTACAAACTGGCTCCAGACGTGTCAGAAAACCAAATGATACAAAGCAGGCTATGTGGTGGAGCAGCAGCAGTTAGCAGTGTCACCTCAGTTTGATCAGGATCAAGGGTTTTTCTGAGTTCACCTCGTGTGTTCTCCCTGGTTAGGAAAAGATRGATACAAAGGTCTTTTCAAAATAAAAGCTGTCTTACTTGTAAACGTGTGTTTATGATACAACCTGGTTTTATCTTCCTGTTTGTCTGCTTCCAGCCCAAACACCGTATTGGTGTAGCTATTGGAGACCAGATCCTGGACCTGGGTGTGATCAAGTCTTTGTTTGGAGGACCTGTGATGTCCACACAGCAACAAGTCTTTGATCAGGTCAGTTTGTTCTTTTCTAGATGTTCGACCTGTAAAAACCTGCTCACCTTGTGTGGAGGACAGAGGGAGCTCATTTCAGCTGCTTGGATCCAGGATCTGGTTCTGCCAGTCCTCATCCAAACCTCCTGACCATAGGTGAGGGTCAATCATGCAGTGGTGGGAAAAGTCCTGATTTGTTGACATGTTTGTCACACTTCAGTGTTTCAGGTCAACAAACTGAAACATGAGACAAAGACAACACAAACAGTGCAGTCCATGAAGGTCTTTGTTCAGAGGAGAAGACCTCTAAACCTACAGGACCTGTGGGAAACAGTTAGTGCCCCTCTAGACCTGATGACTTGTCCAAGTCTTTTACAGTGCTCCACTCTTCTCACAACTGGTGCCATTCAGAGGCTTTCTGACCATGAAGCACCTTTGTGAGGTCCTGCCCCAACATCTCAGAGGCTTTCTGACCATGAAGCACCTTTGTAAGGTCATGCCCCAGCATCTCAGAGGCTTTCTGACCATGAAGCACCTTTGTAAGGTCCTGCCCCAACATCTCAGAGGCTTTCTGACCATGAAGCACCTTTGTAAGGTCCTGCCCCAACATCTCAGAGGCTTTCAGGTCAGACTTTGATCAGGCCACTCCAAAGGTTAGTTTTTCTTCAGCCRTTCAGAGGTGGACCTGCTGCAGAACCCAGGTGGTCTTTAGCTGGAGGTCAGGTTGGACAGTCTYCTTCAGGTTTGTTGGTCCATTCACCACAGACCATCACACTGCCACCTCCATGTCTTACTGTTGGTGGGATGTTCTACACCAGATGTAATGTGACGTCCAAAAGGCTGATCTTCTGTCTCGTCAGTCCACAGAGGATTCTCCCAGAAGTCCTGGGATCATCAGGGTGTTCTCTGGTAGAACTGAGACAGTTCTTTATGTTCTGTTTGTTCAGTAGAGGTCATCTTTGAACTCTGCCATGTTTGTCCAGAATCTGTCTTTTGGTGGAGACCTGCAGGTCTCTGGATGTTGTTGTGGGGTCTTTGTGACCTCTTGGATGAGTCGTTGCTGTGCTCTTGGGGTAATTCTGATCATCAGGCCACTCCTGTGAAGGTTCACTACCGTTCCATACTTTCAGTTTGTGGACAATGACCCTGACTGTGGGTYTCTGGAGTCCCAACGCTTTAGAAATGGATTTATAATGTTTTCCAGACTGATAGATGTTCCTTTGTTTTCCATTTATTCCTGAGTTTCTTTGGCTTTCAGCAGGATGTCAAGTTTATTCTACTTTACTTTGTCAGGCAGGTCCTATTTAACTGGTTTCTTGACTAAGAACAGGTGTGAAAACTTAAACTCAGCTTTCCAAAGCTGTGATGAACCACAGGGGAGCATTGACTTTTTCACAGAGTCCTGTAGGTTTGCATTTCTTTTCCCTTTTATAATCTAGAGCAGGGATAGTCAGTCCTGGTCCTGGAGGGCCGCAGTCCTGCACGTTCTACTTGTTTCTCTGCTCCAACACACCTGATGTGAATGGATGGATGATTTTCAGGCTTCTGCAGAACTTGGAAGAGGTAATTCACTGACTGAATCAGGTGTGTAAGAGAAGGGAAAAAGGTAAAACGTGCAGGACTGCGGACCTCGAGGACCAGGATTGACCATCTCTGATATAGACCTTAATTTATGGACTGCACATTATCCTTGTCTCATATTTAAATGTGTTTGGTGATGTGAAACACTTAAACGTGACAAACGTAAAAGAGATCAGGAAGGATCAAACCCTTTTTTTGCACCAGTAAATCCAGAGCTTTGCCTTTCAGCTCAGCTCCTCTCCACCACAGCAGAACAGAGCAACACTCATTCTCTCAGGCAAGTCGCTGATCCTTCCATATTTCCTGCTTCAATCTACCATCAGTGAAGAGCAAGACCCCAAGATAAACTCCTCCAGTAGAGACAAAGATCTCCAGTGTAGAGGGAGRACCATATCCTCAGACCTGGAGGAGCTGATCACCATCTCAGCTGCTTCACAGTTAGGGTTCACCAGTCCAGTCCTCTTCAAATGAACCCAACAGGATGACATCATCTAAAGCTATGAATCCCTGAGCTTCTTCAATCTGACATATTCATCTGCACACCTGACATCCTGTCCATGAAAACCACAAACAAGATCAGAATCCAAGACAGCTCTGGTGAAGTCCAACCTTTACCAGAAACAACACAACTTTGTGCTGAAGACAAGGATCCAGAGCTGGGTCCTTATCTTCAGCACAAAGGTTCAACAGAACACCACTGTAGTCCTTCTCCAGGTCCAAACACTCCATGTGGTCCGACTCATATGAACCCCTCAGAAACTCCATGAGGACAAAAATAGAATAGAATAGAATAGAATAGAATAGAATAGAATAGAATAGAATAGAATAGAATAGAAAAGCCTTTATTGTTTCATCGAGGGTAAATTCAGGTGTCACAGCAGCATCAGTACAGATGTTCACACACTAGTTACTTTACAAACTATAGACAAAACACAAAACTAAAGTAACACTGACTGGCAATGATACAACTACTGATAATAAAAACTATAATATAAGTAATTGTGCAAGAATAGAAAACGATCTGTTTAGTTTTAGAGACAGTAGACTATCAGACRTTRGGAATCAGACATTGCCTGTTTTTCATTGCAGAATGATCTCACTGGACCTACAATAAACYAGAAGTAGTTTCTTGTTGAAATGAAGTAAAACACCAGCAGTATTCAGAGTTCTGGTTTGTCCCTCTGCAGCCAACCCTGAATGCTTTCATGAGTCTTGGTTATGAAGCCTGGACAGAGACCCGGACCACCCTGCAGACGTTGCTGTCAGCCAATGAGAGCACTCTGAGAGATGACATCAGTCTTCGTAGCAGGTCAGTCCATGTCCATCAGGACAACGTGAGACAGCAGAGSGAAGTGTTGTCTTCTTACAGAGAACAGTTTTTAGATCTGTACCTTGAATCTGTCTTCAAACCTCATTTTGTATCATYATCTTTTAGAGCTTTTGTCCCTCAGAAGACAGCCTCCATGCACCTCCCTGCAGACATTGGTAGGTCTCTGTTAGGACATCATTTACCTGTAGATTACCTCAGAAACTCTTCTGTCAGATTTTCTGTCACTTTGTTTCAGTCAGTGAAGCAAACTCTTCAGTCTGGTCCTTAAACTGGTCCTCAGTCTAGTCCTTAAACTGTTCTTTAATTTAATTTAATTTAATTTTTATTTTACATTTATTTAACCAGGCAAGTCCCATTGAGATCTCAGATCTCTTTTTTTAAGGGCGGCCTGGGCCTGAAGGCACCTATTGTACGTTTTTAGGGGTGGGGGAAACCAGAATACCCAGAGAAAACCCACGCAAGCACGTGGAGAACATGTAAACTCCACACGGAAAGACCCCAGGTCCGAACCAGGGATCAAACCCAGAACCTGATGCGTCAGTGCTAACTACTGAGCCGTCTTGCTGCCTCAAACGTCTTAAACTGGTCCTCAGTCTAGTCCTTAAACTGGTCCTCAGTCTAGTCCTTAAACTGGTCCTCAGTCTGGTCTTCAGTCTACAAAACCAGTTTCTACCACTATAGTCATTTTTTTAATAAAATACCCAATAGATTTACATCTATCATCCATCCATCCATCCATCCATCCATCATCCATCCATCCATCCATCCATCATCCATACAGACCAGAGAAAAAGTGATTTATACTCATGAAGACAGCAAAGATCAAAGAGATTATTGTCCCTCACTTGGATGAGGGTTACCAGGCCCAGTCTGGAGCCAAGCCTGGTGGAGGGGCTCCTTTGGGGAGCACCTAGTGACCAGGCCTTTACTCATGGGTCCCAGTTAAGTTCAGTGCAAGGCGTTACATGGGGTTTCCTTCCTGTGGGTCCACCACCTGCAGGAGGGGTCACATAGGTCCAGTTTATCAGACCATGGGCGATAGGAGAAGGTAGGGTCATTGGTGCATTGACCCTGGCTTATCAAAGCTGGCTCTTGTGAATCATTTAGTTTGCTTAATAAACAAAATATGTTGTAAACTCAATACTGTTTTAAACTAGATACTGCACATCTGTAACATAATGACCCCCACACGCACAAATACACCCGAACTCAGAAGTCTTTATTCCTAATAAATGTCATGCTACTAGGTGCATCCCAAAATTGTAGTGGTTTGGGTGGGGGTCTTTTTTTTTTGGGTGGGCGTTGGACCTTAAGGATAGAGCTTCATCAGAGCTAAACAACAAAAGAAATCTGAAGCTCCTATATTGAACAGTTTCTGAGTTAAAAGCATTTTTGCATGTCCAGACACCCCCTCTTTGAAAGGAGCCCCCTCCTCAAATATGGGGTCTATCATAAAACCGTTGGCTGGTGCAGTGTAGGTCAGACTCATCTACAGTCCTGACTCATTTCATGTTGATCGGTGCAGCTGTTTTTGTGCTACGGTTGACCAAAAATCACTGAAAAAAAGAAGAAAAATAAATAAACATTATGAAAACATTATGACTCCTGCTTACAGGTGGCGTGCGGGGGTCATAATAAATCAGAAACTAGAACTGTAGTTCTCTGGGGTCATGACTTCTCTGTCTGACTCTGAAACAAGAGTCAGTAAAACCAAAAAAACAGCTTCTATGTTTTAGAGAAAAACGTTTGTTTGTTGGAACTTGGGAGTCTGATGGGGGCGCTGTTCACCAGCATGTCTGCTGATTGAGAACCACTCCTCTGTTCCAGGAGATTACACAGATTTCTACTCATCCAAAGATCACGCCACCAATGTTGGCATCATGTTCAGAGGGAAGGACAACGCCCTGATGCCTAACTGGTACAGAACCAGAACCAACATCGTCCCATGTAGCTGTAGAACCATCAGAACCCACACAGTGTCTTGATCTTCATGTTCTTGTGCTCCACAGGTTGAGGCTCCCTGTTGGGTACCACGGTCGAGCATCGTCTGTGGTTGTTTCTGGAACCCCCCTTCACCGCCCTGTGGGTCAGATGAGACCTGATCAAAGTAAATTCCAGCTGAACTCATCTTGTTCTTCAGTTTAGTCCTTGATGTTCGAGCAGAAAGAGATATTTGTGTGTGGGTTCTCACACAGCAGATGTAATGAGGGTTAAACACAAAGCACTTGGATGTTTTCTGTTCAAACCACCGATGAGCCTTTAGCAGCTCAACGTCTGTAACTTTGACATGAACCAGACAGATGGACATGATGTGGACTAGCATCAGGACCACAGAACTTGACTCTGACTCAGTGTATATCCATCCTCCAGCTGTGAGTCTGCAGCTTTCACTGTCAGCTGGTTCCGAACTGTTGGAACTGAAGCCTTAAAATGTAAAATCTGTTTTCAAAACAAGCAGCTTTTCTTGTGTTTKCACAGAGTTTCAGCTGAAATCATTACATTAGTTTTTCATTTCAGCGAAGCCTCCGGTGTTTGGACCCTGTAAGCAGTTGGACTTTGAGCTGGAGATGGTGATTATTGTTTTTCTGATTTCTTCAGTCCATCTGCACATGAACATCTGACAGTGATGATGTAAGCAGAGCTGATGGTGGTTCTGTGTTCAGGCATTCTTTGTGGGGGGAGGAAACCAGCTGGGCCAGCCCATCCCCATTGACCAGGTCCACAAACACATCTTTGGGATGGTTCTGATGAATGACTGGAGCGGTAAGGGATCATGGGCTTTTATTGTCTTCATATAAACCCTGGTGTGTGTGTGTGTGTGTGTGTGTGTGTGTGTGTGTGTGTGTGTG
>NW_013953049.1:158932-160742 GCF_001266775.1 Austrofundulus limnaeus
CCTCATTCATGAACAAGACCCTGAGATACTTCAACTCCTCCACTTGGGGCAGGACCTCCTCCCTGACTCAGAGAAGACACCCTACCCTCAAGACCATGGTCTGGGATTTGGAGGCACTGATCCTCATCTCATCTGTGAACTGCTCCAGTGAGAGCTGGAGATCAGGATCTGATGAAGCCAATAGGACCACATCATCCACAAAAAGCAGAGATGTGATCCTAAGGTCACCAAAAAGGATCCCCTCAACACCTCGGCTGCTCCTAGAAATTCTGTCCAGAAAAGTWATGAACAGAATCGGTGACAAAGGACAACCTTGGTGGAGTCCAACTCTCACCTGAAACAAGACCGACTTACTACCAGCAATGTGGACCAAGCTCTGGCACCGGTCCTACAGGGACCTAACAGCCCGTATCAATGGGCCTGGTACCCCATACTCCCAGAGTACCCCCCACAGGAATCCCTGAGGGACACGGTTGAACGCCTTCTCCAAGTCCACAAAACACATGTAGACTGGTTGAACTCCCATGAACCCTCCAGGACCCTGCWGAGGGTGTAGAACTGGTCCACTGTTCCACGACCAGGACCAAAACCACACTGCTGTTCCTGAATCTGAGATTCAACAATCCGATGGACCCTCCTCTCCAGGACCCCTGAGTAGACCTTACCAGGGAGGCTCAGAAGTGTGGTCCCCCTGTAGTTGGAACACACTCACTTTGTTCAGCCAATAATATGTGAACCAATCACAGTACATGATGAATGATACATGGTACGTGATCTGAAGTCCCTCTTGAGCTCTGACTCAGCAGCAGGAGCTAAAGATAAGACGAGATGGGACTTTATGATCCCGAAGGAAATTCATCAAAGACCTGATGGTTCTAAGGACTGATCAGCCACAGTACTCCTGAAAACACCTGAAGGAACCCWCAGGATGGACAGGTGGACTGATGTGAGTCCAGCTGTCTTGTGATTTTTCCTGACCTGAGACATCTGGTCTCTGTCAGACCTGGGTTTTTGATCAGAGCAGACATCTTTATGGAACCAGAAGGAACTTTTGATTCAAGCACTTTAAATGTTGAATGATGTCCTGGTAGCTTGAATAGATGCTAATATTTATAAAATACGTATTTTTTCTCTTCAACAGTACAAAGTTTTAAAGCTATCGTTACCTTTATCCTACATGTTTACCTGAAGCACAGCCTGGTTTTCCTCCTTTGTTCTGAACATTTTCTACGACTTGAACAGAATATTATGAAGTCTGTCTTTATAACTGAAAAACTAACAGACTGAGCTGTGATTTTCTCACAGGAACAAAACTGAATTAAGGTGTTTTTGTATTTTTCAGCCAGAGATATTCAAGCTTGGGAGTACGTTCCTTTAGGACCATTCCTGGGGAAGAACTTTGGGACCACCATCTCTCCCTGGGTGGTACCAATGGAGGCACTTTTACCCTTTGCAGAGCCCAATCCTATCCAGGTAAATACTTCATTAATCCTTAAAATGTCCAAAAATATTGTTTCAAATCATCAGTCATGAAAAAACGTCATTCAGATGAATTCTTGCAACAAACAGATGCTAAATGTATTTTAATTATSGTACCCTAAACAAACTACAGAAGAATAAAGTTCTCTGAACAAAAGTTTGATTTTCTTCTTTCATGTAAACCTCCAGGATCCAGAACCACTGCCTTACCTGCAACATCAGGATCCATACACCTTCAACATCAACCTGTTTGTGTCTCTAAAAGGTTCTGTACACAATCTGACACACACACACACACACACACACACACACACACACACACACACACACA
>NW_013953049.1:162299-163956 GCF_001266775.1 Austrofundulus limnaeus
GTGTGTGTGTGTGTGTGTGTGTGTGTGTGTGTGTGTGTGTGTGTGTGTATGATGTGGATGGTTCTAATGTGTTTTGACACAAATTAGAATATTTTTAAATGTAACTGAATGATTCATGGAAGTGGAAAGAGACTAAAGACAGCAGCAGAGTGAGGACATGTAAAATAGATCAGTTGTGGAGTTCCTCAGGGTTCTGTGCTTGGACCTAAAATGATTTGAATAATGTGACAAAACTTTCAAAATGTATTTTGTTTGCTGATGACACATTTTTTTATTCTGGTGAAAATATTGAACAGATGTTGGAGGAAATACAAACAGAAGTTATGAAAATACAAACTCAGTTTCAACTTAAGTTTTTGGATTTGGACAAAACGAACTGCATGATATTTAGTAACAGAGAAAATTATTTAAGTCCTATTTAAAGTTGATGGGACTGAAATGTATAGTTAGTGGAATTAAAATTTAAGGTGTCAGCACAAGTCTACGAAACTGAATGATTCATGTAAATGAATGAGTCACTATAAACAAATGATTCACTATAAATGAATAATTCCAGTATCTGATTCCTGTAAATGAATGATTCACTATAAATGAATAATTCATTGTAACTGAATCATTCCAGTAACTGAATGATTCATATCAATGAATGATTCATATCAATGAATGATTCATATCAATGAATGATTCATTGTAACTGAATGATTCATGTAAGAAAATAATTCACTATAAATTGATTCAGTTTACTGAATGATTCCTGTAACTGTTTTATTTTCTCAGGTTACTGTGAAGGGAACGGTTTCAGAGTTGGTTTTGGATCTTGTCAGGGAACCATCCTTCCTGCCCTGCAGCTCTGAAGTGGTCCATTCAGCTGTCATTTGTAAGATTCTTTACAGGACCTCTGACCCCCACCATCTGAACTCATTTAAACCTGCTGCAGGATCTGATGAGTGTTTTTACTTTTTGACTATTTTATAGACATGTAGTTGTTGTGTACATGAGAACAAGCAGTTTGTTTTGTTCAATTTGTTCCTTTTTAGCAGCAAAGAAACAAAATTCATGTTTACAGCTTGTTTTATCTGAAAAAAACCTCAACTTTCAGGCTGTTAATTTAATTATAGTGTGAAGTTTGAATGTGGGTCCATGTTTAGAGACAAACTGATTTTTACACTATTGCTCTACATTTTCAGATGGACTGTCAGTGCTCTGACTGCTGACCTTTGTTTTCAAACTTTGAAATATTCAGTCAGCTGTGTAGCTTTAACTCTAAGAATATTTTCCTGAAAAGATTTAATCTTACTGATTATTTTTGTTTCCTTGAGATTTACACAGAAGTTGTGTATTTGAATACTAAACATGTTTAACACTGACTGTTTGCAGCAAAATAAATCATCCTGACTGAAAACCTCAGCAGCTCCTGATGGTTACTCTGAACCTCACATCCTTCATCAACACCTTCAGTATCTGTGAATCCATCTGATTTAAATGTAATCAGTCAGTCAGTCAGTAGTCAGTCGTTCAGTCAGTCAGTCGTTCAGTCAGTCGTTCAGTCAGTCAGTCGTTCAGTCAGTCAGTCGTTCAGTCAGTCAGTCGTTCAGTCAGTCAGTCGTTCAGTCAGTCAGTCGTTCAGTCAGTCAGTCGTTCAGTCAGTCGTTCAGTC
>NW_013953049.1:170964-171986 GCF_001266775.1 Austrofundulus limnaeus
AACTGAAGTCAGTTTATGCAGGAACATTTTATTTAAAAACTTAAATAATAAAAGCTGCACTTTCTAWTTCACACTCATGAGTATTAACATTACAGCAGCAGTGCACGTGCACTATAGTTGTGTTTGTATGTCAACAAAAACAAATATCAGTGAAGTGTTCAAAGTTCAGAGCATGAAGTAGATGACAGAGAAGCTCAGGTGAAGTTCTTCAGGAGAACAACTGACTTTCAGCTCTTCATAAACTTCAGGTTTAATGTTGCACATCAGAGACAAGAACCTGGACTTACATCCATCCCATCTGCACAGATGTGCAAGTTTCATTCAAATTTTATCATTTACAGTCCAGAGACTTTAGGCTCTGAAAGCAGCGTTTTTCCTGAATCATGTCTTCTTAGAGTAAAATAAGAATTAGGCACTTCATAACATGCAGCTGTCAATCATCCCACACATAATAAATACTGCTTCTGCACAGGAGAGAAGTATGATGGASAGAATGTAAGAAGCTGGAAGTGAAAGCAGTCAGACTGGATGTGACTGGGCTCTGACTGGTCCCAGTTCTGCTTCATGCTGTGGAAGGAGCTCATCAAGCAGAGCTGCTGCTGTAAAGGGAACATAGMTTCAGATTGTCTGTTTGTACACATAACATAACATATATTTAACATACATATCATTAAAGTCATCCTCATTTATAAAACCTACAAAATCTGCATACAGTATGTGCTTCATGATGAAAGCAGCACAAAGGCTTCCAGTGGGCCTCATGCTGGAACCGTTCTTCAGTTGTGTACGAGTGATTCAGAACTTATCATTCACCTGGTTTCTCTTATTCTAACTTTATTTTCAGATATGAACAAAACTCCCCAGTGGTTCAGACCTGTGGTTTATTTTACCAGCAGTCAGTCTGCTGTCATCCTGATGGATTTTCTTCACTAAGAACTTTATATTTCATTAGTTTGAAGATATTTACAGATGAAAATAAATCACACTCCATAATTATGACAGTAGGTTAATCTGATTGAATT
>NW_013953049.1:172192-176464 GCF_001266775.1 Austrofundulus limnaeus
GCGCAGGGGTGCGTACGGTGCGTGACGGTGTGGCTTCTGAATAAATGAAAACTATGTCAGTTGTTTACATGTCAATGAAAATATTTGACCAAATGAAAAGCGGAGCAGAAGTAGAGGGAGATAAATATGATTTAGATGTTAATTTCTGTGACTGTACGACCCACAGGAGACACATTAACAGCAGCTCCTTTAATTCCACAGCTGACCTGCTAAAAATGACAGATTTTCTTTTCTGGATCTCTGACAGACGGACTTCAATCTCTGAACTCGTAAAGTTATTTTTACTTTGTGATGTCATTTATGAATGAACACTTCCTGGTATTTGGGGCAGGAAATGTAGCCTTATATGGTGTTTTTARGGTGGTAATTATACTAATCTCTCCTCGTACTCGAGCACCTGATACATTCATCAGTTTACGCAGCTCATTTACACACTTTTCCTGAAGCTAGAAGAGTTTTTTGAATCTGATGTGGCATGTTGGTACGAACCCTTCATACCAACAAAAGTCAGAGAGATTTAGGATAAGAACCGGTTCTTGCATGAGGCCCAATGTGTTTGTATTTAGCTGAGTTGTCCCTCCATGGACCAACAGCTTCAGCTGAGGTGATCCTCTCCTGTAAACCAGCAGCTTCAGATGAAACTCAGACACAGAAGGCAGGCTAACATGCATGTTTTTGGGTGGTGGAGGGAAACCAGAGCACCCAGAGAAAACCCACGTAAACATGAGAAGAACATGTAAACTGCACACAGAGGTCCAAACCAGTGGTAGAACCTTGTTCCTGTGAGACATCAGTCCTGACCACTGATCCATTATGTCCTCTGCTCTCTTTGTTCTCCGTGGAAACGTGAACAGAGGAGCTCTTTGTATGGTTTATTAGTTTGTGAGGGTCTGTTTGAACTTGGAGATCAGAACCGTAACATTTCAAGTCCAAAAGATCATCAGGACTGTTGGTCACTGTCAGGTTTTTGATGTGACTGGTTCTGGGCTTTCTCACTAGTCCAGAACTCAAAATCCAACCTGGATTAAAAACTAGTGATAGCTGCAGTAATAAACAGTTTATCTGTACATCTGACATTTATTTCAACACACTTAAAACCCCACAACAGAATTTAATTGCATAGAATGCAGTATAATTAATTATCCTTAGCTTCAAATGCTAATAACAATTAGCCTACTTACTGAGCATGTGCAAATCTCACTTGTTTTACATGATAATGGAAACTCAGTTAACTCCAGTGTGACGTCTCTCCCTGAATTAACGTTCAACTTAAAGCTAAATCTGATTCTTGTCTGAAGTCTTTCATGTCTATTTCTCAAAAATGACCTTTGACTGCCTGAGCTACATAAAACCTTGCGAAGCTTCCTGGACACTGCGGTGGTGGTTGGGTTTGTTGCAGATTTAAAGCTGAGACTTTGATGGTGTAAAGGGAAACTGCAGATGGTCACAGTTGGAATGTATTTCCAGTTTAGTTGTGTGAAAGTAAGGCATGCCAGCCAAAATGAACTGTTGGTAAATAGAAAAGTTTCACTGTGCTCTAATGGTTTCATTACACAAACTTCACGTTCTTTCTCCTGTTTGTTGCTTCACAGGAAGAAAACATTAAGATATTTCTTGTTAATATATTTTACTGTATGTTGGTTCGATTTACATCAGTGGTTTGTTTCATTTTTCTACTTTAAAAATAATTATAATATTAGAGACAGTTTAAATTTTACCAAAAGATGTCTGTAAATAATGTCAACTTCAGAAAGACTTTCTGCTTCAGATTGTATCAGAGTTTAAAATAAATTCACTGTCTTACATTGTGCTACCAAAACCTACTAAGTTGAAAGTTATGATATGTTTGTTTCCATTTTATAAAAGTAGTGCTTAAAGAATTCGTTCTGTTTGGATGAACCAGTTAGTTTTCTTGTGTGATCCTCAGTTTGAGATGAAGTGCCTGTTGATGTCACTGATCAGGAACAGAAGACATTTTTCTCCTGGTTTGTCAGAGAGGGCTGTGAGATGGTACTGTATGGGTCAGTCATCCAGGTGTTGCTCCTCCCATGTGGATGTTGGGATGGCACTGTAGGGGTCCATGATGACCTTGGCACAGCGGATGATCATGGCTATCAGCAGCAGGCAGAGAAAGGCCACGCCAGCCAGCGTCAAGCCTTGGTCCACATCCACAAAGGCTGGTTCTGCTGTGCCCTCCACCTCCATGGTTGCTGATGTGGACTGCTGTCTTCAGTTTCACCAACATTCCCTTGGATCATCATAAAGACCTGACTAGAGATATACATATATAACAAGAGCATGTTTGAGTTTGTTAGAAAATAAAAAACATTTAAGAGAAGATATGAAAAATCTAACAAAAATGTTGGTCTACTTGGCAAATAAACCCTGTCAGTCATCATTTCTAATCCTTTAGATGGGGAGAAGTGTTCATCTCAAAACGCTGCACTGACAAAAAGAAAATGTTTTTATGACTGGAGACTTGAGGTTAGCTGTGATTATGTTAGGGTTAAGTTAGGCTCCCTTTCGCTGAGGCGCATCCCCCCAGGTGATGGGTTGGGGATCCCAGTTCCTGGTGTACAGAAGTTTGCCTGGATGAGCTGAGAAGATGTAGGGTGCCACAAACCAAAAGCAGCCAGGCAGGTGGGATTGAGAGCCTTGACAGGCAACCCACCTAGGAGAAGGAAACCTCTGATGTAAAACTGGGGCAATGTCAACATGGATGGCAAGTTAACAATATTTGTAATTAGAGCAGACATGGGACCGGCCCTCAGTACCTTACAGAAGAGGGTTCTCTGAGGACCCAACCTGCAACACATTGGGTCTGGATGTTGCAAATGGTCATATGGTCGTGCCTCTGGCTTGTCGGGTAAAGAACCAGGCTGGACAGGCCAGCAGTAATCAACCTTTATTCTGGACTCGAGACCTGATGCCTATGGTTGGGCCCTGGGAATAGTGCCTTGGGGGTCAGTGCCGGCGAGGGCTTCTGCCTCTGCTGATGCTGGGTCTACAGGGAGTWCCCAGTGGGAGTGCAACCCAACAACAGGTGGGCGTTCAGTCAAATGGTGAATCCAGACWGATCATCGCAGCCTCTGTTTATCTGCTGTTTGATTCACAGCAGACACTTCCACTACACGAGTTAGTGTGAGAAAGTCAGTTGTCTGAGACAGATTCAAAGTAGAGCCGCTGCTCCTTCACACTTACAGGAGCCAGTTGAGGCGGTTCTGACAAGGTGCCATGGATACCTACAAAGGGTAGTTTTATGACTACAAGAGATCTTGGGTGCTGCTTGGAAACATTGGACAGTAAACACCTGCTTAAAGCCTTGAAGTGTATTTTGTTTCAAATGAAAACTGATGTAAAGTCAGAGATTTAACAAGAAAACACCAGAATGTAAAGTGGAAAAGATCTTGAACACTCAAATTTTTGGTGCCTAAACGTTGTGATTAATGTTTAATGATCAGTTCATGTTGTGCTTGTGTTTGTTAAAAACATGCACAGTATACTGTAGGATTAATATTGTACTGGTACCTGCAGTTGGGCCAAAGGGAACCCATGTTCTCCCCAGTAATGGTGGTAAACACTGGAGTGGGGTGTTCACACATGGATCCATGAAGGCTCTGGACCAAAGGAACAGATGTTATCATTACTTTTAGACTGAATTACATTCATATCTGTATTTGATATACTGTATGAGAAAATGTTTACTTCTTCAATCGTTTTAAATTTTGACTTGATAAATAAAATAACTCCACCCCCTCACCCACAGAGTTTGAGGTTGAGTGTAGAACCAGTTCTATAAAAACCAGTTTGGTTTTCCACAGCCAGAGAACCAACATGGAGCCTCGTCACATTAAAAGTCTCCTGAATAAATGATCTTTGTCCAGTTCCAGATGAAAGTGGCTCTTTGTTCTGGCTCATCGAGGTGCTGTGCAGAGATTGRACCAGTTCTTAAGGTCAGAGTTTCTGAAGCTGAAAAAAAGAACTGGTGCTAAACAAACAGTGGAAGTGGTTTAGCTCTGGTTGAATCAATAAAAAATTATGATTCATTAAATAAGTTATTTATGCAAATAATTAAAAATGGTAAAAATGTTTCACTGTTTGGAAAGGGAAGACATTTAAAATGATTGTTTTATTAACACTGTTGACACTGGCCTGACATGCATGTACAGGTGCTGGTCATAAAATTAGAATATCATGAAAAAGTAGATTTATTTCAGTAATTCCATTTAAAAAGTGAAACTTGTATATTATATTCATACATTACATACAAAC
>NW_013953049.1:182398-184146 GCF_001266775.1 Austrofundulus limnaeus
TGCTTGTAGTTTAATAACTGGTTGGATTCATCAGGTTTCATGGATAAATATAACTGAGTATCATCAGCATAACAATTTTACCTAAAGGAAGAATATACAAAGTAAATAGGACTGGTCCAAGCACTGAACCCTGAGGAACTCCATGAATAATTCTAGTGTAAGAAGAAGATTCATTATTAACATTAACAAACTGAAATCTATCAGTTTAATACACATACACAACATACACATCCTTCCAGTTTTTTATGTTTTTATTGTCTTTCAGTTTATTCAGAGCTTTTTTTAATGTATTAATCATTTTCTTATTTACTGGAGCAGGTGTTTCACTACTTGTTTGGACCGGATGAAGCTGACTGAGCCTGTCGGCTCATTACAGAATAATCTGTCTTCTGTTTTTAATAAAACATCAGAAAGTTTTATTTCAATCAAATAAGGATGAATTCGAGCTGCAGGACTGAAGAGTCAACAAACTGCAACACAAGACTTGAAGAAAAGCTGGAAACAGGACAGTCCTGCTCCTAGCACCTACCAAGATGGCGGCCAGAATCTCGCCTGGCGCTGCCAGTGACCGTTCCAGTGTTTCTCTAGTTCTGATTGATGCTGGTTCTGCACCCTGAACCGGTTCTGATGGGTCAGAGTGAAGCTGGTTCTGAACCATGACCCGGTTCTGATTAGCCCGTTTTCTAAGGTCCATTATGTTTACATGAATTATTCATGCAGAGCCAAAGTCTCGCGGTGTTTCCATTCAGGCTTCTCGTTATTAGAACCTTTTATCAGAACCTGTGGTTCTGATGGGTTGGTGTGGACCTGATCTGTAATGTTGACCCGGTTCTGATGGGTCCAGGCTCTCAGCACCGGGATGTTTTGTGTGTTTCTTCACGCAGAGCTGAAGTCTCGCGGTGTTTCCTTTCAGACATCTTGTTATTAGAATAATTTAACAGAACCTCTTCTGTCTTTACAAACCAGTCGCTTCGGTTCGGTTCGGTTCGGTTCGGACCCGAATTCATTTCTGTGTGGGTTCTTTAAAGTACGATCTGGTTCCTTGCCGGTACCGGAAGTGAAGTGTGGGTCTGGACCGAGCCTGAGGACGGTCTAACTGCGGGATTCAGCGGTTCTTGTGAGTCCGCTCCATCGGAACCGATCCGGGTTCTGAGTCTTTGTTTTGGTGAGGAAACATGGCGACTCCGGCTGCGGTCAACCCGTCCGGTAAGAGTTCGGTTCGGTTCGGTGTGTTTGCACTGGTAGATGCATGAATGTAAGTGACACCAGAACCGGAGGCTCGGGATGGAGTCCCGCAGGCCGCTGGTACCGGCTGGTCCCGGTTCCGCTCCCGGACCCGTTCCTTCCTTCAGAGGACAGATGGGGCAGTTCTGGACCGAACCTGGTGTTCTGATCCAGAGACAGGAAGGGTTGGTTCTGCTCATCCTTTACCCGCTCTCCAGAACCAGAACCAGAACCAGAACCAGAACCGGCTTCTGTTGCAGCACATCTGGACCTCACTACTGGGTTCTGATGAAGGTTCGGACCCTGTGCGTGTGTTCACCTGTTGGTTCTGATGAAGGTTCGGTTCTTTTGGACCGGGTCACTTTAAACCAGTTCAAAGTTTATCAGGTCAGAACCATGTCCACTGACCCATCAGAACCAGAACCAGAACCATGTCCACTGACCCATCAGAACCAGAACCAGAACCATGTCCACTGACCCATCAGAACCAGAACCAGAACCATGTCCACTGACCCATCAGAACC
>NW_013953049.1:185758-196221 GCF_001266775.1 Austrofundulus limnaeus
TGAGTATATACTGTGTACAGTGAGTACACACTGTGTACAGTGAGTATATACTGTGTACAGTGAGTATATATTGTGTACTGTGAGTATATACTGTGTACAGTGAGTACACACTGTGTACAGTGAGTATATACTGTGTACAGTGAGTATATATTGTGTACTGTGAGTATATATTGTATACAGTGAGTATATACTGTGTACTGTGAGTATATACTGTGTACAGTGAGTATATATTGTATACAGTGAGTATATACTGTGTACTGTGAGTATATACTGTGTACAGTGAGTATATATTGTATACAGTGAGTATATACTGTGTACTGTGAGTATGTACTGTGTACAGTGAGTATATATTGTATACAGTAAGTATATACTGTGTACAGTGAGTATATATTGTATACAGTGAGTATATACTGTGTACTGTGAGTATGTACTGTGTACTGTGAGTATGTACTGTGTACAGTGAGTATATATTATATACAGTAAGTATATACTGTGTACAGTGAGTATATATTGTATACAGTGAGTATATACTGTGTACTGTGAGTATGTACTGTGTACTGTAAGTAGTAGGTTTGGGCGTCTCCAACCTTTTTTTCAACAGGAGCTACTTTGTGCATTATTTAAATTTAAACTTAAATTTAAACATAAACAATTGTAATAAAATTTTTTGTCTTCAGTTGACATGAAAACATCACAAACAAACTGAATTTACAGGAACGTGTTTTTTGTCTTCATCCAGTCAGTTTTTCATATTAATAATTTAGTGTTTAACAGATGTGTACAAACACCATGAGCTGATGGTCTCCAGTTTGTTTCTGCAGTGTAGACTCCAGGAAGCAGAAACCCCGGGGCTGTAGTGACCTGGGAAACCCCTCCCACTGGGAGGGGTTTCCCAGGTCACTACAGCCCCCAGGGAGTCAGGCAGGCACAGTGTGTGTCAGAGGACTATAAAAGATGTGTACACAAACAAACTGTCGATTGATTGGAGTTAAATGAAAGTTTGTTTGGTCAGTGACAAATTAAAGTTTGATTTTCCTAATTTTTCAGAAGCACTGAAGATCTGCTTTGATCTCATGAGCTGCTGGTTGGAGACCCCTGGTCTAAGTTCTCTGGTTGGAGACCCCTGGTCTAAGTTCTCTGGTTGGAGACCCCTGGTCTAAGTTCTCTGGTTGGAGACCCCTGGTCTAAGTTCTCTGGTTGGAGACCCCTGGTCTAAGTTCTCTGGTTGGAGACCCCTGGTCTAAGTTCTCTGGTTGGAGAGCCCTGGTCTAAGTTCTCTGGTTGAAGACCCCTGGTCTAAGTTCTCTGGTTGGAGACCCCTGGTCTAACTGGACACAATCTGCTCCACCAGCACAAAGTGCTGATGGGACTCCATGACAATGGTCTGTGTGATGCCTGTGGCGTTGAACTACAGACCTCTTTGCACTGCCTGGCTCTGAGTGGTCAAAGGGAAAGGATTCTTGGAGAACCTTTATGGACCTGAGAAGCTCAGAACTGGTTCTAACCTGGTGACCTTCACCTGAGGGACGAGAAGGTTTGAATAAAGACCAGTGTGTTAGTGGGACAGAACTGGGCCCATTACTGGGTCAGCCTACTGATATAATGGTGCTAAAAGTGTTTCTTAAAATGAGCCACATGATTATTTTTTATCTGAAATGTTTACCTGAAGACTAAAAACTTCTAAAAACTTCTGAAAGGTTTGTCTGAAGCAGTGTTGGTCTCCTCTGCTGGTTCTGATCCAGAGATGGGCAGCGAGTTGCCAGGAGCTGTGTCGATGCCTGGAGCTGTTGGGTCTGGTCCCGTGAGGATGGGAGGAGCTGTGACGGGCCGTGCTGGGAAGAGGAGGTCTGCAGGGTGAGGATCATCTTATATTTGTCTTAGGAAGAATTATTCCTGAAAGAACAGAAGGAAAAAAGAGAAGCTGAAAAGTTTTAGCTTCTGTAAAAAATGTTTTGCTGCTACAAACAGCTACATCTATTTCCTTAAAAAACATGAACCTGACTGAGGCTCAGATAATCTCAGATTTTAAACTTTCAAATTATTTTAACAGTCTAAGGTTGTTTGAGCTTAATGAAAACAAACTGTTGTCTTTCAGGATGGACTTTGATGATGAGGACGGAGAAGGACCAAGCAAATTTTCAAGGTGAGAACCCTGAATGAAAACATTCAGAGTTCAGTGTTTCTGAACGTTCAACCAGTTGATACGATAGAAACAAAAAATAAGAGCTCGATAAATTCTGATTTCCATGTTCTTTACTGCTGACAGGACTCAGATCTCATTTCTTTGGATTCTGTATGACACAATGTTTCACCCATGCTGCATCACAGATAGCATCACAAACATTAGCATCACAGATAGCATCACAAACTTTAGCATCACAGATAGCATCACAAACTTTAGCATCACAAACATTAGCATCACAGATAGCACCACAAACTTTAGCATCACAGATTGCATCACAGATAGCATCACAAACATTAGCATCACAGATAGCATCACAAACATTAGCATCACAGATAGCATCACAGATAGCATCACAGATAGCATCACAGATAGCATCACAAACAATAGCATCACAAACATTAGCATCACAAATAGCACCACAAACATTAGCATCACAGATTGCATCACAAACATTAGCATCACAGATAGCATCACAGATAGCACCACAAACTTTAGCATCACAGACATTAGCATCACAAACATTAACATCACAGATAGCATCACAGACATTAGCATCACAAACATTAACATCACAGATAGCATCACAGACATTAGCATCACAAACATTAACATCACAGATAGCATCACAGACATTAGCATCACAAACATTAACATCACAGATAGCATCACAGACATTAGCATCACAAACATTAACATCACAGATAGCATCACAGACATTAGCATCACAAACATTAACATCACAGATAGCATCACAGACATTAGCATCACAGACATTAGCATCACAAACATTAACATCACAAACATTAGCATCACAAACATTAGCATCACAAACATTAGCATCACAAACAGTGTTTTTGTGTCAAGTTTCTTCCTTTGGAGCTGGTCTGGGATCACAGATGTGTGAATGTTTCCCAGGGTCAAGGTTCTGGTTCTGATGATTCTGTCCTGTTTTAGAGAGAACCACAGTGAGATTGAGCGACGGCGGCGTAACAAGATGACACAGTACATCACTGAGTTGTCAGACATGGTCCCTACTTGTAGTGCACTTGCCAGAAAACCTGATAAGCTGACCATCCTGCGCATGGCTGTCTCACACATGAAATCCATGCGTGGAACTGGAAACACCTCCACTGATGGTGCCTACAAGCCCTCCTTCCTCACAGAACAGGTACTTTATAGACATGGAGCTGCAGAACTCTGTGGTTTGTTCTTTTAGAAAGGCTCTAGAACAAATGTCCTGTCACACTAATAAACAGCAGAAAGTTAGAGTTTCATCCAGTAAAAACAAATTGATTTGTTTTCAGGACCTCTTGAGTTCAAACTGACATGTTTTACTCCATATTCACCAAGTCAAACTAACTGATTGGTTTAGACATTATAGAATAAGGTCCAGTGAAATGATGAATGTGTGTGAGGTGATCTCTGACTCCTGCTTCTGTTCTGGTAGCATGGCTTTAAAGGCTCAGTGTGTAGGATTTTATCAAGTCTTTTAGCAGAAARTGAGATAATCACTAATGACAATAATAAAAACATGTCTAATCATTGCAGACAAAGACTTTGTTTTATTATTTTTACCTTATAAAAAGCTGTTTATATCTCCATGGTCACGGGTCGCCACTACAGGCAGCCTGCCATCTTGTCTACGAAGGCTCATGAAGGACAAACTGCGGTGGCGGCGTAAAAAACGGTTTTAGTTGTAATAKTATAAATGTAATATTTGTTGTCTGTCATTGTAGCTGGGATAATTTTACTTATTAAAGCTCATAATCTTACCACTTGAAACATCACTAGCCCTGAAGCTGCTGGTAGACATCGCGTTGGAATTATCAAAGGTTTTTGACCCCTGAGAGACACCGTAGCAACTCCTTTGTGTTTGGAAGTGGGGGGTGGGGGGAGGACCAGGGAGGATGATTCAACCACTCAACCACTAGATGTCACTGAAAACAACAGATCCTACACACTGTGCCTTTGTGTGACCAGTAAAATAATGTTTCAGTTCAGCTGAGCTGACCCGTTTGACGGACTGTGTTCTGATGGACTCTTTATGGACCTGCAGGAACTGAAGCACTTGATTCTGGAAGCAGCAGATGGCTTTCTGTTTGTGGTTGCTGCAGAGACGGGCCGGGTCATCTACGTGTCAGACTCTGTGACACCGGTCCTAAACCACCCCCAGTCCGAGTGGCTGGGCAGCACTCTGTACGACCAGGTCCACCCGGATGATGTGGACAAACTGAGAGAGCAGCTGAGCACCTCGGAGAACTCCATGACAGGTAGAGACAGAACCAAACCTCCATCATCAGTTTTTAACTCGTCACCAAGTTCCTGATCAAACAAACCATCTTTGATTTCATTTCTTTATRATTGCCTCCAGAAAGAACTGAATCAAGGATTCAGATGTTTCTGTTACAAACATGAAGTCACTTATAGAGTTATGTAATTATTGTGATTCGGTTTATTTAGTTTGATGATTTCAGAGCATTTTGACCTATCGTAGCACAGAAACAGCTGCACCAAGCAGCATGAAATTAGAACCATAGACAGGCCTCTCTGGTGGTCATCCAGGATTCACAGAGCTGGAGTTAGAGTCAGAACTTGTGTTTTAGTCGGTACTCAGCTGAGTTTGACTCATGTCACCATAACCTGACGTGGTTTTCTTTAACAGGACGGATCCTGGACTTGAAGACTGGAACAGTGAAAAAGGAGGGTCAGCAGTCTTCCATGAGGATGTGTATGGGTTCCAGACGATCCTTCATTTGTCGCATGCGGTTAGTGTGGTTGTCAGAAACACGACCTTTGACCCTAACGTTCAAAGAATCTTGCCTATTTTCTTATTTTGAGGAGGCGACCTCTGAGCCAGCATGGCTTCATTTCTACATCACCTCCTGATTAATTGAGGTGTGACTTAACCTAACCTGTCCCACCGGAGCACTCAGTGCTGTGGTCTCCAAACTGAAGAGTGGCTTCAAAGGACCCTAGGAACAACGTCAGAGAGCTCTGCAGACGAGCTCAGTCCGAGGACAAGCTGAGACGATGAGCAGAACCCTCAGACTGCCAGGACCTGTTTATGTGAAGTGGAACTGTCTCTGTTGATGTAATGTCCACTGTCTGTACATCTGTCTGTCCGGTATGACAGTCTTTCTGCAGCGCCCTGAATGAATTGTGTTGTGAATTGGTTCTTTGTAAACCAACTGATTTGAATCTAGGGTTTATGATATGGTACAGAGAGGAGACAGGTCCATCATGGGTTTGAATGTGTTTGTTCAGCTACAATCAGCCCGGCTCTTTTTCACTCCTCATGTCTGATAACACCCTGCGCTCATCCAGCAGCTGCTGTAAACTGCTTTGGATCACTTTGATACTTGGTTCTGGTTCCTGCTGAGACGCACTGGTTCTGCTGGAAGGAACACAGTAGATGTTTGAAAAGAAACACATCAGAACCAGGCTTCAGTGCAAAGCTASAGGATTTTAAATCATCTCACCCTTCTTTTATAAAAAAAAATTCTGAACATATTTTATGATCAAATAAGTAACTTACTAAAGCTGGGATTTCTTTAGGCTGTAGTCGTGTTGTTGTTGTTTTAAAGTTTCTGTTTCTGATCCTCTGCAGCTTTCAGAAACTCTGGCATCAGCTGATTTGTTTTGTGTGTTTGTGATTTTCAGGTGTGGCAGCTCTCCTTTGGACCACATCTCTCTAAACCGTCTGTCCAACATGAGGAAAAGATACAGGTATGAGTTTCTGGTTCAGGTGTTACTGGTCAAGGTCTGGGGTTCTGATGTGGGTGGTACTGGCTTCTGTTTGTCACGGTGTATCCATAACGAACGTTAGAACATGAAGATGCACCGGGCTCCCCTAGGCTGCCCATTAATGATAGACTTTGTAGTCATGTCTCCTGATCTGTGGCTTCATATTTTGGACACTAGGGTAAAAAGTGGAACTGAGCTGTCAACTGATCACAACCTGGAGGTTAGTAGGACCAGATGGGAGACAGACCCAATAGAACCAATCCCATAGTGAAGGTTTGCTGTGAATGGCTGGTGGAAGAACCCATCAGAAGAAKAGAATTTCATCACATCCCAGTGAAGGACGGGACCATGAATCTGGGTGGGCCATGGCTGCTCTGAGCTATGGTCACAAGGTTGTTAGTGCCCCATGTGGCAGCCATCTTCAAAGCCTCTGGTGGAGACCAAGCTGTAGGTGTCCTATCAGGCCTTATTGGCTGGTAGGACTCCAAAGGCAGCTGAAGGGTGTCAAGGGACCAAGTAGGATCCAGTCCTGGCTGTTGCTGATGCAAAGGCTTGGGTGTGAGAGGAGTTCTGTGATTTCTAAGACGGACAATCTTGATGAGCTGCAGAAAGATTCTAGTGAACCGTCGTGCAGCTGAGGTAGGAAAAGCAGAACCACCACTGTTCACAGTGGAGGTGGGGCRTGTTGACCTCAAACAGTAATGTCATCTGGTGGTGAAAGGAGAATGTGGAGGACCTTCTCAATCCAGTCAGCACATCTACGTTGGAGAAAGCTGAGTCTCAGGACTTGGTGTTGGTCTTTCCAAAATTGGAGCTGAGGTTGCAGAGATCATTACAAAACACTAGAAGTCTCTGAGGGTAGAAAAGGTTCGCTCTGGGTTCTTCAAGGCTCTGAATGTTACTGTAATGTCTTGGTCCATCACATGGACATCAGGAGCAGGTCCACTGGATTGGTTCTTGTGGTGGTGGTTCCCCTCTTCCTATTCTAGGGGCATCACTTTCCTTAGCTTCCCAGTAAGGCCTGTTTAGGGGTGATGGAGAAGAAGGTCTCTGACGTTTGAACCTCAGATTCGGGAGGAYCAATGTGGTTTCTGTCCTGGCTGTGGAACACTGGACCAGCTCTTTACCCTCACTATGGTCCTTGAGGGGGCACAGGAGTTTGTCCAACCAGATATGTGTTTTATTCACTTGGAGAAGGCATTTGACTGTGTTCCTTGAAGTACTCTGTGGGGCCAGGGTTCTCTGACTCTGGGATTGTGGGTCCGTTGTTATGGGACATTCAGTCCTTATACAACCGGTGTGAGAGTTTAGTTTACATTGCCGGTAGTAAGTCAGACCCCTTCAGGGTGGGAGTTGGACTCTGGCKGGTCTGCCCGTTGTCACTGATTCTGTGTGTGACTTCTCAGTGCAGCCAGGGGGCAGAGGGAGTGCTGTTTGCAGATGATGTGGTTCTGTTGGTGTCAGTGAGCCGTGGTCTTCAGCTCTCTCTGGAGAGGTTCACAGCTGGGATGAGGATAAGCACTTCCAAATATGAGTCCATGGTCCTCAGTTGAAAAAGAGCAGACTGCCCTCTTTGGGTTGGAATGAAGTTCTGTCTCAAGTYGAGTCAAGTATTTTGTGGTTTTGTTCACAAGATGGACTGGTGCAGCTTCTGCAGTATTGTGGACTCTGTCCTATTCGTTGTGGTTCAGAGGGAGCTGAGCTGTAAGGAGAAGCTCTATGTTTTCTCCACAGGGCAGCTGGACTCTCCCTTAGAGACAGGATGAGAAGTTCAGTTCTCCAGGAGAGACCTAGAGTTGAGCTGCTGCTCCTCCTCATCCACAGGAACCAGTTGAGGTGGTTCAGGCATCTGGTGAGGATTCATAGAAAGGTGTTCTGGACATATCCAACTAAGAGAAGACCACTAGGAAAACRCTGGACACTTTGGAGAGACCCTGTCTCTCGACTGGTCTGGTAACACCTTGGAGTTCCCCCAGAAGAGCTGGAAAAGGTGTATGGTGAAAGAGAGGTCTGGACCTCCCTGATCCATCTGCTGCCCCCTAAGACCTGACTCTGGAACATGAGGAAGATGATGGACAGAGATCTGGGTTAAAGCTGTGTTATCCATGTGACAAACTTGTATTAAACTGGGGTAAAACCTGTGAAAAAGAAGGTCTATATCTGTTTCTAAAGACTGTCACAACTTATGAAACCTTTGTTATGATTATTTACTCATATCAGCTCTGTACAGTATTCAGTTTAATTGTTAGTATTACAGTATACAGTATTTAGCTCCAAAAGAAGCTACCAGTAGATTTTTTAAATTCCATCTTCAGCTTAGACATATTWAATGTTGGACAAACTTTTCACAAGTTGGCATAAATTTTCTAAAACGTCATAGTGTGACCGGACCCAAACATCTTCTTTCTGTGTCTGATGACCAGGAATGGTCTAGGACCCTCTAAAGAAGGAGAGGCTCAGTACTCCGTGGTCCATTGTACRGGATACATCAAAGCCTGGCCCCCTGCAGGTAAACAGACTCTTATACCTCTAAATGGACCACTGACAGGTTTGGTGGAACCAGAACCAGCCTGGGTGTTCAGCAGTTACCAGGAGRGTGTGTGTACTTTAACCTGTGCATGTTGAATCACAAGACATAAAAATCAACACACACATCAGCCCTCACACTGGGCTGCCACCTTATCATGGTGGAGGGGTTTGACGGTCCCAGTGATACTAGGGGCTACTGTATGTTGTCGGGGGCTTCATGCCCCCAGTAGGGTCACTAAAGGCAAACAGGTCCTAGGTGAGGGATCAGACAAAGTGCAGTCCAAAGACCCTTTGATGAGTACTACGGATGGAAATTTAAATTTAATTTAATAAGTATATTGTTATGTGTACTAAGTTTACTATATACACTAAGTTTACTATGTACACAAAGTGTACTATGTACAAATGTTGTCAGTCAGCAGGTTGACAGTTTTAGGAGCTGCTTGAGGAGAACTTCCTCCTCCTCCTCTTTGAAATAGAGACCAAAAATCAACATCCTTCAGCTTTCTGCTTACAGGACAAACATTTTTATTTAAATATTAGTAAACTGTGTACATGAGCTTATTAAAGTTACAGTTTAGTGTTCTTAGGAAGAAGTTTTTAAACATTTTTTAAATCATTTTACTGTTTTCAGCTGAGGAGCWTTGATGTACAGGTCCTTCTCAAAAAATGAGCATATTGTGATAAAGTTCATTATTTTCTGTAACGTAATGATAAACATTAACTTTCATATATTTTAGAATCATTGCACACCAGCTGAAGTAGTTCAAGCCTTTTATTGGTTRAAWATTGATGATTTTGGTAATAAAAAAGGTAGATCTGATCTGTTTGTTTGATCCAAATGGTTCTTCTGGTGTTTCTGAGTATTRATGGTGCTTGAGTCATGGAAACGAAGGCCCAGGTTGATGCTGATGTTCTGCTGGTTCTGGTTCCTGGTTCTGGGTCCTGGGTAGCAGACTTTTTGCCTCCATGTTGTTTTGAGTCTGATTGTCACCTCTTGTTGGACTCAGGTATGACTATACCYGAGGAGGACACAGAGGCGGGTCAAACAGGAAAGTACTGCCTGGTGGCCATCGGCAGACTGCAGGTACACCAGCTGAACCCAACTGAATCAGAACCTCAGTGYTTCTGGTTCTGGATCAACTGATGTGTCTTTACTTCCCTCCCACCCCCCCAGGTAACCAGCTCTCCAGTTTCTATGGACATGAACGGCCTGTCGGTTCCCACAGAGTTCCTGTCTCGCCATAACTCGGACGGCATCATCACATTTGTAGATCCTCGCTGCATCAGCGTCATTGGGTACCAGCCTCAGGTCAGTTCAGGATTCAGAACCACCTGATGTCTCTGACTCTTAGAGATGATTCGTTTTTCTGCATAAAATGAAACCAATACTGTAGAAACTAAAACTTTATTCATTTATTTAATGCTTGGATAAAACTGGACACCTGCTTGGTGTTCAGTTGTTCAGAGGTTTGTAGATTAGCCAGTAGGTGGCAGTGTTGGTGTTAACTACCAGMAAATGAGCTGTGTAGTTCTTTAACAAGCTGTGTGGAAACAAAACACCTCGTCTGTTGGCTTTTCAAGGCAAATGGATAAAAACTGCAAAATATAAAACTTAACAAACATGAAGTTTTTCTTCAGACACAAAGGTGAATTTTAAATGATAAATGGACTGAATTATATATATATGATAATAGAATTTTTATAGCACTTTATCAAGCCACATTCACACACTTTAAAGAGGAATGAAAACATGACGTAGCTGTTCTGAGTATTTGTGTGAAACTGGACTGACCTGAACACCAAAAGTCTTCAAGGACAGAACTGTTTGATCTGTACTTTCAACTGACTCAGTGACAGAGGGTCAGGTGGGGGTGAGGGGTTCAGGGTCTCAGACAGAGGGGGTGTGAGGGGTTCAGGGTCTCAGACAGAGGGTCAGGTGGGGGTGAGGGGTTCAGGGTCTCAGACAGAGGGGGTGTGGGTGAGGGGTTCAGGGTCTCAGACA
>NW_013953049.1:199795-200834 GCF_001266775.1 Austrofundulus limnaeus
ACACACACACACACACACACACACACACACACACACACACACACACACCAGAGGCAGTGGGGGGTTCAGTGTCTTGCCCAAGGGCACTTTGACGTGTGACTGAAGGGTGGTGGAACTGAACACCAGCTGTGTGTTCGTGTTGATGTTTGKWGATTATTTGCTGTCTCGTTGTTAGCTGGAGAGAAGAAGATGATGGTGCCCTCCTCTACAGCTGGAGGACAGCCTCTGTTCTCTCAGAGCTCTCCCTTTCAGCAGGGACACTCGGGGAAAAGCTTCAGGTACGTCCAGGTGCTCTCAGTCCATCACTGTCCATTCCTGCACTCTGAACAGCAGCTAAAGCTAAGCTAACACAAGAACTAAGAAGAAGCTAACTGGTTTTCTTTGTCTTGGGGTCCCAGTTCTTCTGTGATTCATGTTCCTGACATCCAAACATCAGGCTCATCCAATCAGAACCTGGCCCAGATCTCCAGGCAGCTGAACCCAGGACAGGTAGCATGGTCCGGTAACCGACCGCCCTTCTCTGGACAGGTAACACAAACAGACACGTTTCCTCCTGGATTGTTGTTCCTGCCGACCTGTTAGCTGATGGCCTGATTTACATACATGTGTTCTCCAGCCCAGTAAAACCCAGTCCAGTCCATTTGGTATTGGTTCTGGACACAACTACCAAACAGACCCAGCCTCCTACAGTCCCCTGTCATCCCCGGCCACATCTTCCCCCAGTGGAAACGCCTACTCTGGCTTGACCAACCGCAGCACAGCATTTGGTAAGCTTCACCTCTCATTGGTTAGGTAGTCTGGGATTAAGGTAGTCTGGGATTAAGGTAGTCTGGGATTAAGGTAGTCTGGGATTAAGGTAGTCTGGGATTAAGGTAGTCTGGGATCAGGCAGTCTGGATCAGGTAGTCTGGGATTAGGTAGTCTGGGATTAGGTAGTCTGGGATCAGGTAGTCTGGGATTAAGGTAGTCTGGGATCAGGCAGTCTGGATCAGGTAGTCTGGGATTAAGGTAGTCTGGGATCAGGTAGTCTGGGATCAGGT
>NW_013953049.1:201834-207958 GCF_001266775.1 Austrofundulus limnaeus
CACAACTACCAAACAGACCCAGCCTCCTACAGTCCCCTGTCATCCCCGGCCACATCTTCCCCCAGTGGAAACGCCTACTCTGGCTTGACCAACCGCAGCACAGCATTTGGTAAGCTTCACCTCTCATTGGTTGGGTAGTCTGGGATCAGGCAGTCTGGGATCAGATAGTCTGGGATCAGGTAGTCTGGGATCAGGGTTTCTGCTGACACACAGGAAACTTCAGGGTTTTGTACCGACTCGTCTCCAGATGTGTCAGGGGAAGCTGGTCAGAGTGGAGCCCAGTTCCAGGGTCGGCCCAGTGAGGTTTGGACCCAGTGGCAGAACCAGCACCATTCCCAGCAGGCTGGGGAGCAGCACAGCCACACCAACCCTGGTCAGACTGAAGTGTTCCAGGTAAGACCATGTGAGATCTCAGCTGGTCTGTGGATCCTGTGACCCTGACCCGTGTGTCTCTGCAGGACATGTTGCCCATGACCGGAGACCCGACCCAGGGAACAGCCAACTACAACATAGAGGACTTTGCAGATCTCGGCATGTTCCCTCCTTTCTCTGAGTAGAACCAGTCCGGACCTGCTGCTCTCACAGAGGGACTCCAGTTTGTGTTTAGCTTTTTGTTCTGACATGTCTGTTTTTGGGTCACCAGAGACCCAGTTTCTGCACCTCCAGGTCACCACAGACCTGTTTTTCTGGGCCACCAGGGACCTGTTTGTTGGAGCGATAAATGTTTCATCAGTTGCATGTGGACCATCTCACAGAGTCCAGAGTTTGGACTTTGGGACCTGTAGTCTGGAACCGTCCTGTGGGTTTGTGTCAGTTTGTTGTACTGGTGGTGAGTGGATGCAGGTCAGGTTTCTGAGCATGCTCAGTACAGTCCTCAGGACCACAGGCGGTTCCCTTCATTAGTGTTACGCTTTTATTGGATCATCTTCTGATCTCAGGATCCAGTAAATCAGATTTTCTTCTTCTTGGTCCCTGGACCTTCTCTGCCTCAGTCCCCTCATGTGTCCCACCAACCGTCCACATCCTGAATCCTGTCCTCCTCTTCCCTCAGCTTCGTTTGTCCAGTAAGTCCACAGTCTGGACCGAAGGGGTCCAGACAAGTGTTGTGAAACCGGTCCGAACAAACGGTTCTTAACCTGCAGAAAATAACCGATTGTTCCGCCTGGAGATCCGTTCTTTGTTAGAATCCAATAAAATGATCTTTTTTATTCACTTTAAGGACTTTAAAGTCAGAAAACTTTGATCCGTCAAACTTTGTCCCTAAAAACCCAGAAGTTGTTTTTGTACTTCCAGACTGTAGAGTCGTTTGAGTCGGGTCTGTTTTCTAACAAGTCATTGAAGGTTTGGAGTCCAGCAGGCACCTGTAGAGGCACCTGGACCCAGTCCTTCAGCCCGGCTCACATCACAATACCAAACAGTGTTGATGAAACTGTCCCAGACCAGGGTCTGAACCGGACCCTGTGGAGGACTGACCCTTTGGCCCTGTTAACACCTGTGTTCAGCTCTAAGTCTGATCGGACCACCCAGAGCCGGACTCAGTACTCTGCCTGGACCAGGTCTTATTATTGTGAAGGTTCTGCAGACTGCAGTTCTCCAGCAGACCCTGTGGGGTTCTTGTGAACTTTATTCTGCCTCTTGTATGTAGTGAAGTCTTCAGTAATACAGAAGTTATTTGTTGCTAAGCTAATGCTAACAGTAAAGCTAACCGCTAATCACAGCAGCCTGCTTTAAAGGGACGTCCGCCATGTTGATCACCAGTGTTTACCTGTTWGATGTTGTTCAGCTCTGTTCCACCTGGTTTCTCTGACATCTTCTCAACAACTAAAAACTGAAGGATTGTTAAAGTTTCTGGACTTTTACACATTAGCTTGATATTTTTATGTAAATAATGTGATTTTATGTTGCTCATGCTGCTTTCACTCAGTCTGTTTCTGTGGAGGTCCTAATGTTTCATGTGACTATTTAACTATTGGTACTTAGTTGTTAGTTAACTGTACATTGAGTTGTGTAAAAACTGTGTAAATGTGACCCATTATTTTATGTAACAAACTGTAATTGTGACAATAAACTCCTCTGGCTTTGGTGGCTTCCTTCATATTTCAGACGTTAWAAAGGTTTCCTGTTGTGAGCTGTTTGAGTAAAAACAACTGGTGATGTTTATTAACCAGCAGGCGTGTCACTTTTCTTTTTATGAAAGSATTTAATCTGATTAAACACGTCACTCATCCAGGCTCCTAATGAATTTATACAATTTACACAGAAAACCACAGGTTTAAGGTTTAGTTCATTTGGTAAATTTTTTTTCCCCAAAACTAAAGCTTGAAAAAACAATGTTTTGTTGAGCAGTATTTTAAAGACTTTATGGTTTTTATTTACATCAGTTTATGCAAATTCTGAAGAGTTTAAGAAACCAGATCAGATGTGGACCTGAAGGAAACTGTTGGATAACCTGAGACCCTGAATAATCAGGTTTTCATTTAGTGATTTATTGAAACAAACTCTGATGCCCAGAGCTTAGGTTGAACTGGAAGGAAGTGGATAAAAAATAAAAGGATTTAATGTGAGTGAACCGATCCACAGAAACATAAACACTTAAAGACCCTCCTGGCAGGAAGTCCAGCTTGTCTCTGGGCGGACCCCCAGCATCGCCCCATGGTGTGGGCCGATGAAGATGATGGAGACAGATGAGTGGATTCTGTATAACACATGATGTACCGGTCCATTTGGACCATATTTAGAACTCAAAAAGAAAAAACTGGTTAAAACCTGATCCTGTCACGCAGCTCGTTGTAGAACCGGGCCTTTTTGGACTCTGGGTATTATTTTTTTTAATCAAGGTCTTTTTATTATTATTTTTTAAACAAACCACAAAAAAGAACAGACTTTTACAAAAACACAAAACACACAAAATCCCTCCTGTACCGGATCCACTGAAATAAAAAATGATCTTGTGTTCATCAAGTGATACAACGAACAGGTTTGTGTACGATGAAACAATATTTAACCTTTACACAAAGTTACCTGCTGAATGTTTCCTACATCAGATAAAAATGGCTGCCAGATGTCAAAGGGTTTGTTRACAGATCCTCCAACAGTTTATCTCATCTTCTCTTCAGGACTCTGGCTCATTTCTAACATTTTGTGTTGATATGTTTACGCTGTAAAAACGTKCATTCAGATAAAGAACAGTTCTGACCCTGGTACCAGCTTCACTGCTCCATCAGTTTCTGATCAGAACCGGACAGGTCCAGCCTGCAGCTGACTCGGACCCTGCAGAACTCATGTGGACCGCAGCAGAACTGACGCTGGATTCAGGCCTTCCTAAAAACACTTTTTCACTCGAGCGTTTAGCTAACATTTCATCATTACTGCAGGCCTACCTCCACTGTAAATACTCAACAATCTGTGTTTTATTTTCTGTTAAACTTCAACCATATTTTCTCTCCCACATTCATTATGTTTCTGTATTATTTTATATTTTGACCTTGTGTTTGATTTACAATTTTAGAAATTAATTTCTTGATGTTTCAGTTTTCTTTGCTCATGTGTAATTATGTTTTTCTGTTTCATTTTATTCTTTTCACCATTTTTACACAGTTAATGATTGTACAGCACCTTGTTACAATTTTAGAAATAAATTCCTGATTTAATGTTTTAATTTTTCTTTGCTTATGTGTAATTATGTTTTTCTGTTTCATTTTATTCTTTTCACCATTTTACTCTGTTAATGATTGAACAGCACCTGGTGAATATATTTCTGTGAAAGGTACTTTATAAATAAAACTTTACTTGAGTCCAGCCCTGCTCTGACCGTCCTGTGCCACTGACACGGAGCTAATCAGACATGAAGTTCCTCCTGCAGGACTCACAGAGGAGTCCGAGCTGAAGGAGCTGCTCTGATGTTTCTTCAGAACCTGACCCGTCTCTTGTCCAGGACTCAAAGGTCACAACAAGGTCACAGTAAATAATCTGTGACTGGGTCTGAAGACAGACAAACGGAGAACGATGTGCTCCTGAGGACAGTAGTGTTTAATCCTCCCTGTTGCACAGAAAAATGTAAAGAATGAAAAGCTGAGATGTGTTTTTGCAGACATGAACTGGCAGCTCCTGACTCTCTGCTGCTGTGATGAAAAACAGCCAATCACAAAGCAACAACAGGCCTTRTTTAAATAAATACTTTCCCCCGCATTCCTTCCTGACACGCCAGGCGCTGCCTCCTGAACCTGAGGAACCGCTGAGGTTCTGCTGCTGCCTGGACCCAGTCCAGTTCTCCTCTTGCTTGTTGTGCTGAGATGATGTTTATTTGAGAAAAGCTCAAAAGAAGTTTTGTTCTTGTTGGAAAACAGCATCTGGTCTGTTTACCGCCTCGGGCCATGGATCAGGACCGAAGCATTCTGATGTTCTGAGTCGGGCTCTTCACATAATCTTGAATTTGCCTGAGCAGCTCAGATGGTGCGTGTGTGTGGTTGGCATGCATTCCTGTCTGCAGTCAGCGTGTCTCTGAGCCGACACGTCTGTCTTTCATCAAAAACTTTGGAATTTCCTCCAAACAGAAGTTTTAAACTCAGCAAACAAAACWGTTCACTCATATAAACCTTTCTGTTTTCCATTTGATGTTTTCTGAGGGGTAAAACACCAGTTTTACATGCATACACAAACCCTTTGCTTCCTACAGCGAAGCACGGTGGAGGCAGCATCATGATGAGAACATCACTTTTCTTCTGCTGTTGACCTTCTTAGATTTATGATTCATAGTTTTTACAATGTTGCTTCTTGTTATTTTACACTAATGACTTTTTCACAACATTTGTGTAAAGTAGAAGGTAATAACTGTTGATGTTTTACTAATGATATATCAATGATTTTACCTTTGATATAATATTTCAAAGGTAAAAACATTAATATATATCTTTGATAAAAACCTTTACATTGTTTAATATAGTTGAAGTTATTTAACAGAAACCTGCTGTAGTTAATGAACAGAACAAGAATCACATCAGTTTTTAACWCTGGGTTTACCTGGTTTGAGATGGACGGTCTCACGTCTCCATTCCTGATTGTATTTAAACTGTTCAATAAAGTTTATTTAAAACATTACTGACGTCATATCCGGCACCAGCGGAAGCGGATGTCCGATTGTTAGCTAGTAAATAGTAGCTTTTTGTAGCTGTTGTGTAGCAGCAGAACCTGAAGGGACTAACGGAATGTGTTTCATCACAGCGGGTCTCGGTCTGGTCCGGTCTGGTCCGGTCCGGTTCGATTTAAACATGTGTTCTGTACGGTTCGGCGGAGCTGAGTTTGGACCGGACTGTTAGCCTACCTGTGTTGTGTTCCGGGGTGTCAGGCCGGAGCCGAGCCCTGATGCCCGGACCAGGACCAGAACCAGGACCAGGACCAGGATGAACGGGGTTTCTGTCGCAGAGCTGTGCTGGTTCTGCTGCCCGCCCTGCTCCAMCCGGATCGCGGCCAAGCTGGCCTTCCTCCCCCCAGAACCCACCTACTCGGTCCACAGCGACGGAACCGGCAGGAGCCGCCTGCAGCTGAGCCCGCGGGCGGACTGGCAGTAGGACCTGGGTCAGATGTGCAGGTTCTACACCGGACTCGGGTCCAGAATCAACTGCAACGTCTTCTCCTATYACTACTCAGGGTACGMGATCAGAACCGGGACACCGTCCGAGAAGAACCTGTCCYCGGACATCGAGGCGGCCTGGCAGGTCCTCAGGACCAGGTGAGTCCTGAAGTCCAGGTCTTAGTCCCGGTCCTGGGTCCGGACTCAGGAGGTCCACAACCTGGTCTGGATCAACAGGTCCAGATACTATTTCTGTTGTAACTGATATTTACCAATATTACACAAGTATGTATAAATACTGTGTACAAACACACAAGTATGTATAAATACTGTGTACAAACACACAAGTATGTATAAATACTGTGTACAAACACACAAGTATGTATAAATACTGTGTACAAACACACAAGTGTTTATAAATACTGTGTACAAACACACAAGTGTTTATAAATACTGTGTACAAACACACAAGTGTTTATAAATACTGTGTACAAACACACAAATATGTATAAATACTGTGTACAGACACACAAGTATTTATAAATACTGTGTACA
>NW_013953049.1:208958-212759 GCF_001266775.1 Austrofundulus limnaeus
CAGTGTTCCAGATGTTCCTGTACAGTGTTCCAGATGTTCCTCTACAGTGTTCCAGATGTTCCTGTACAGTGTTCCAGATGTTCCTGTACAGTGTTCCAGATGTTCCCGTACAAAGTTCCAGATGTTTCAGTACAGTGTTCCAGATGTTCCTGTACAGTGTTCCAGATGTTCATGTACAGTGTTCCAGATGTTCTTGTAGAGTGTTCCAGATGTTCCTGCAGTGTTCCAGATGTTCCTGCACAGTGTTCCAGATGTCCTGCACAGTGTTCCAGATGTTCCTGTACAGTGTTCCAGATGTCCTGCACAGTGTTCCAGATGTTCCTGTACAGTGTTCCAGATGTCCTGCACAGTGTTCCAGATGTTCCTGTACAGTGTTCCAGATGTTCATGTACAGTGTTCCAGATGTTCCTGTACAGTGTTCCAGATGTTCCTGTACAGTGTTCCAGATGTTCCTGTACAGTGTTCCAGATGTTCCTGTACAGTTGGTTCAGTGACTTGCTCAGGGACTCTGGCATGAGACCAAGTAGTGGTGGACTGGCACTGACAACTCTCAGCCAGAGCTGCTCCACAATGATATTCATGTTCRGGGGTTCTGGGTTCAGACCTGGGTCACTGGGTCTGCGGGACCAGAACATCAGATGAGAAATGGGCCTCTGGAAGAATCCATCAGTGTTCTCTCTCAGAGCCATTTCCAGCAGGTAAGATGTTTATTATTYAGAACTTGACCTCCTCCTAGCTGTGTGTCTTTAACAGGACGACATGTTTCTTGTTTCCTCAGAGTTCTGCTGTTTTTCACACAAACTGCTTTTCTTTTCCACTCACGCACCGTGCCGTGCGTTCAGTGGGCGTGTCTTTCTGTCAGCTGGATTAAAGGGGGCGGGGCTTCTGTGCGCGCCGCGTGTCACCAGCTGAGCTGACACGGAGTCCTCTGAAGGATCCGTCAACGCGCGGGTCTGTTATGCGACAGAGACCAGAACCGGAGCCCGGACCCGGATCCCACAGGTCGGTGCATCTCTTTACCTCCTGTAGCTGTGCTGTGCGTGAGCGYGCGCGTTCCCGCTGCTAATTAACACGTGCACGAGCCACAGGTGTGTAGGTAAACAAACCTGCTTCGTGGACGGAGCTGAACGGGTCCAGTTAGCAGGTTCCGACTCGGATCCGTTGTGAACAAACGGCTGACGGTGCGGGGCGCGTGCACAGCTGATGCATGGACAGTGTGGAAGTTGGTACCGGCTGCAGGGTTCTGGTTCCGAACCTGAAGGGAAACGGATCAGGGTTTTGCGTGGACCTAGCTGGTACCAACAAACAGGTAATTCTTGTTTACCTGAGCAGGTTCTGTTCGGTGGCTCCCACAAGAATCCGGTTCTGTCTGCCATGACAGGTCAGAACCCGTCCTTACAGAACCGGTGCCACCCGGAGTTCTGTTCTGTTTGTTGATGGTCTGCTTCACATCTGTGGTCCAGTTCAAGAGAACCAGAACAGAACCGGTTCTGATAACAATCTGTTCTTTGTGGACACTGTCTGTCTCACCTGTCTGTCTCACCTGTCTGTCTCACCTGTCTGTCTCACCTGTCTCACCTGTCTGTCTCATCTGTCTCACCTGTCTGTCTCACCTGTCTGTCTCACCTGTCTGTCTCACCTGTCTCACCTGTCTATCTCATCTGTCTCACCTGTCTGTCTCACCTGTCTGTCCTCACCTGCCTGTCTCACCTTTCTGTCTCACCTGTCTGTCTCACCGTCTCACCTGTCTGTCTCACCTGTCTGTCTCACCGTCTCACCTGTCTGTCTCACCTGTCTGTCTCACCGTCTCACCTTTCTGTGTCACCTGTCTGTCTCAACTTTCTGTGTCACCTGTCTGTCTCAACTTTCTGTCTCACCTGTCTGTCTCACCTTTCTGTCTCACCTGTCTGTCTCACCGTCTCACCTGTCTGTCTCACCTGTCTGTCTCACCGTCTCACCTTTCTGTGTCACCTGTCTGTCTCAACTTTCTGTGTCACCTGTCTGTCTCAACTTTCTGTCTCACCTGTCTGTCTCACCTTTCTGTCTCACCTGTCTGTCTCATTTGTCTGTCTCACCTTTCTGTCTCACCTGTCTGTCTCACCTGTCTGTCTCACCTGCCTGTCTCACTGTCTCACCTGTCTTTCTCACCTGTCTGTCTCGCCGTCTCACCTGTCTGTCTCACCTGTCTGTCTCATCTGTCTGTCTCACCTGTCTGTCTCACCTTTCTGTCTCACCTTTCTGTCTCACCTGTCTGTCTCACCTTTCTGTCTCACCTGTCTGTCTCACCATCTCACCTGTCTGTCTCACCTTTCTGTCTCACCTGTCTGTCTCACCTGTCTGTCTCACCGTCTCACCTGTCTGTCTCACCATCTCACCTGTCTGTCTCAC
This sequence comes from Austrofundulus limnaeus, assembly GCF_001266775.1. Classification (NCBI taxonomy): domain Eukaryota; kingdom Metazoa; phylum Chordata; class Actinopteri; order Cyprinodontiformes; family Rivulidae; genus Austrofundulus; species Austrofundulus limnaeus. The sequence goes on from NW_013953049.1 coordinate 211,347, forward strand.
CTGTCTGTCTCACCATTTCACCTGTCTGTCTCACCTTTCTGTCTCACCTGTCTGTCTCACCGTCTCACCTTTCTGTCTCACCTGTCTGTCTCACCTGCCTGTCTCACCGTCTCACCTGTCTGTCTCACCTGTCTGTCTCACCTTTCTGTCTCACCTGTCTGTCTCACCTGTCTGTCTCACCATCTCACCTGTCTGTCTCACCTGTCTGTGTCATCTGTCTGTGTCTCCTGCCTGTCTCACTGTCTCACCTGTCTGTCTCACCTGTCTGTCTCACCTGTCTGTCTCACCATCTCACCTGTCTGTCTCACCTGTCTGTGTCACCATCTCACCTGTCTGTCTCACCTGTCTGTCTCACCTGTCTGTGTCTCCTGCCTGTCTCACAGTCTCACCTGTCTGGTCTCACCTGTCTGTCTCACCTGTCTTTCTCACCTGTCTGTCTCACCTGTCTGTCTCACCTGTCTGTCAGCTGTAGTTATGTTGTTGTGTCTGAGTGCAGTTTTAGGCAGTACAGTGATGAAGATGATGATGATGATGGTCCTCTGTGTGCATCAGTTACACAGAGGACTCGTGCAGCAGTAATGTGTACAAGAATGTGAGGAGTCAGGACAGGTCAGGACTCCTGGTTCTGGTTCTGGTTCTGGTTCTGCTGCAGTCAGACACAACTGTTTTCACTGGAAGACATTTTTAGTGTCCATCAGCTGCCAGCTGTCAGATTAAAGAGATTATGAGGGAAGCTCAGCTGTAGAACAGCTCACAGAACCTGTTCTGGCTGAGGTCCAGCTGTCTGTCAGGAAGCTCATCTGGAAGGTTCTAGTAAAGTCCAGACGTCCTCTGGTTCTGTTGTTCTGAGTCAGAACCTCAGACTGAGCCTGGTCTGTCAGCTCCTGTTTTTCTTTTCAACCATTTCCTGCTCATTCAGATCAAAACAAGATGTTTTACAGAGAAGTTTATCAGAACTGAGACAGTCCACCCTCCTGGTTCTGGTTCTGGTTCTGGTTCTGTTGGGATCAGCTCGCTGACACCAGCAGACTCAACAAGATGATGTGAGGAGATGTGGGAGCAGAGCTGGACTCTGCTGCAGTTTCTGACAGCAGGAGCTGCTGAAGCTGCAGACAATCATGACAACAGTTATCATCCTGTGACTGTCAGTTAGTGTCAGACCCTCTGAGACCCCCTGAGACCCTCTGGACCCTCTGAGTCACTCTGAGACCCTCTGAAACCCTCTGGACCCTCTGAGACCCTCTGAGACCCTCTGGACCCTCTGAGTCACTCTGAGACCCTCTGAAACCCTCTGGACCCTCTGAGACCCTCTGAGACCCTCTGGACCCTCTGAGTCACTCTGAGACCCTCTGAAACCCTCTGGACCCTCTGAGACCCTCTGTGACCCTATGAGACCCTCTGTGACCCTATGAG
>NW_013953049.1:213759-215133 GCF_001266775.1 Austrofundulus limnaeus
TCTGGTTCTGGTTCTGGTTCTGTTGGGATCAGCTCTATGACACCAGCAGACTCAACAAGATGATGTGAGGAGATGTGGGAGCAGAGCTGGACTCTGCTGCAGTTTCTGACAGCAGGAGCTGCTGAAGCTGCAGACAATCATGACAACAGTTATCATCCTGTGACTGTCAGTTAGTGTCAGACCCTCTGTGACCCTCTGAGACCCTCTGAGTCCCTCTGAGACACACAGTGACCCTCTGGACCCTCTGAGACCCTCTGAGACCCTCTGAGACCCTCTGGACCCTCTGAGACCCTCTGTGACTCTGTGAGACTCTGAGACCCTCTGAGACCTCCTGAGACCCTCTGGACCCTCTGAGACCCTCTGAGACTCTGTGAGACTCTGAGACCCTCTGAGACCTCCTGAGACCCTCTGGACCCTCTGAGACCCTCTGAGACTCTGTGAGACTCTGAGACCCTCTGAGACCCTCTGGACCCACTGGACCCTCTGAGACCCTCTGAAACCCTCTGAGACACTCTGAGACCCCCTGACACCCTCTGAGACCCTCTGAATCCCTCTGAATCCCTCTGAGACCCTCTGAGACCCTCTGAGACCCCCTGAAACCCTCTGGACCCTCTGAGTCCCTCTTAGACCCTCTGAGCCCTCTGAGACCCCCTAAGACCCTCTGGACCCTCTGAGACTCTGTGAGACCCTCCTGACCCTCTGAGACTCTGTGAGACCCTCTGACACCCTCTGAGACCCTCTGAGACCCCCTGAGACCCTCTGGACCCTCTGAGTCCCTCTGAGACTCTGTTAGACCCTCTGGACCCTCTGAGACTCTGCGAGACTCTGTGAGACTCTGTGAGACCCTCTGGGACCCTCTGGACCCTCTGGACCCTCTGAGACTCTGTGAGACCCTCTGAGACCCTCTGGACCCTCTGAGACCCTCTGAGTCCCTCTGAGACCCTCTTGAGACCCTCTGAGTCCCTCTGAATCCCTCTGAGACCCTCTGAGACCCCCTGAGACCCTCTGAGACCCTCTGGACCCTCTGAGACCCTCTGTGACCCTCTGGACCCTCTGAGACCCTCTGAGATCCTCTGAGTCCCTCTGGACCCTCTGAGACCCTCTGAGTCCCTCTGGACCCTCTGCGTCCCTCTGTGACCCTCTGGACCCTCTGAGACCCTCTGGACCCTCTGAGACCCTCTGTGACCCTCTGGACCCTCTGAGACCCTCTGAGATCCTCTGAGTCCCTCTGGACCCTCTGAGACCCTCTGAGTCCCTCTGGACCCTCTGCGTCCCTCTGTGACCCTCTGGACCCTCTGAGACCCTCTGGACCCTCTGAGACCCTCTGTGACCCTCTGGACCCTCTGAGACCCTCTGTGACCCTCTGAGACCCTC
>NW_013953049.1:216101-216420 GCF_001266775.1 Austrofundulus limnaeus
TTAACACACCTGTGTACTTTATTCATCATTTTAACACACCTGTGTAATTTATTCATCACTTTAACACACCTGTGTACTTTATTCATCATTTTAACACACCTGTGTAATTTATTCATCACTTTAACACACCTGTGTACTTTATTCATCACTTTAATACACCTGTGTACTTTATTCATCACTTTAATACACCTGTGTACTTTATTCATCACCTTAATACACCTGTGTACTTTATTCATCATTTTAACACACCTGTGTACTTTATTCATCGCTTTAATACACCTGTGTACTTTATTCATCGCTTTAATACACCTGTGTACTT
>NW_013953049.1:217654-218476 GCF_001266775.1 Austrofundulus limnaeus
TGTGTGTGTGTGTCTGTGTGTGTGTGTCTGTGTGTCTGTGTGTGTGTGTGTGTGTGTGTGTGTCTCCACAGTTGTTGTTTCTAAATGTTGGATTTCAAACATTCTGAGTTTAGTTCAGTTGTTTCCAGAGGTGCAGTGAGACAAATGACTTGTTTGTTGTTGTTGTTGTTGTTGTCGTTGTTGTTGTTCTGGTCTGCACAGAGTCCTGACCTCAGCCCCACAGAACACCTTTGTGATGAATTAGATCAGAGACTGAGACCTGTCCAACATCTGTATGTGACCTGACAGATGTGCTTCTGGAAGAACAGTCCTGAAGCTGGTGGACGGCCTTCAGAAGAGCTGAAGCTGTTCCAGCTGCAGAGGCTGGACCGACGTCATGTTGAACCCTGTGGATTAGGATTAGGATGTACCTGAAGCTGAAGGAAGGAGGAGCCTAAAGAAGGAGGAGCCTAAAGAAGGAGGAGCTGCAGACTGCACCAGATAATGAACCAGGTGTCAGGTTGTTGTTGGTAGAGATGGACAAATGGCTCTTTGAAAGGATCAGATCTTGGGGAGCCGTTTGTTTCATTGAGCCGTTCAAATGAGCCGTTTGATTTTGAACGTATTACATCATCACACAGGGAAACACGTCATCACGTAGTCGTATGTAATGATGTCGTCACGTAGCCGTACGTAATGATGTCGTCACGTAGCCGTACGTAATGATGTCGTCACGTAGCCGTACGTAATGATGTCATCACGTAGCCGTACGTAATGATGTCATCACGTAGCCGTACGTAATGATGTCATCACGTAGCCGTACGTAATGATGTCATCACGTAG
>NW_013953049.1:219476-221053 GCF_001266775.1 Austrofundulus limnaeus
ATGATGTCATCACGTAGCCGTACGTAATGATGTCATCACGTAGCCGTACGTAATGATGTCATCACGTAGCCGTACGTAATGATGTCATCACGTAGTCGTACGTAATGATTTCATCACGTAGTCGTACGTAATGATGTCATCACGTAGCCGTACATAATGATGTCATCACGTAGTCGTACATAATGATGTCATCCCGTCACATGGGTGGAACCATGTGTTTGTCAAACGGAAACCCAAGAAATAAAAGTACAGATGGCTCCGTACTGCCCATGACTCAGCTCCTGTCGTTCACTGTAAAGAGCCGTTGAAAAGAAAAGCTGAATGACTTCTGGACCTCAGTGTTTCACATGAGTTCACCTTTAGGTCCACACAGAGTCAGTGATGAGGACCTCCATCATCAGTGTCACAGTCACACCCACAGTCGTACAACAGCAGACAGAATCAGATCAGTAATAAAAGAAAACAAAACAAAGATTTCAAACTAATAACTAAGCATGTCCTACAGCCAGAGGAAAGACTAGATGATTGTAGTCTGAGTGGGACCAACAGGCACAGGTTGATTATTCCAGTGTTGAAGGAAGCTCTGCCTCCTCTGAAGGTTGATCTCAGGACACGGAGGAGAAACCGTCTGCTCTGACAGCTGATTGGACGTTATTCAGCTCATTTCAGACTTTAAACGTGATCAGGAACATTTTTACAGTTAACACAAACACAAACCAGTGATTTTCAGAGATTTTCAAACGTCTGTGTAGAAAAACAAAGCAACAAAGTGTGAGGTGTGGATGAGCCACCTGCGTGGTCCTCTGCAGAAACACCAGCAGGACCTCTGAATGTTGGCAGTGATGTCATCATGGCTCTGTGGTTGTGGAGAGTCAAACCAGACTCAGTGTTTTTGATGGAACCAGTTGAGAACTGGACTCCAGTTCTGGAAGCAGTTCAGTGTGAGGAGGCACGCTGCCATGCTTCATGAGGAGATGGAGATGTTTCACGGAGGAATGATGGAGGGTCTTCGGTGGTCTTTGATGTTTTCTGTGGAAACCCTGGAGGACTGTTGTCCCTGCAGAAGTTTAAAACTTCAAATAAAAGCTCATCGAGATAAACTGATGTCTTTGTTACATGAAATCAGTTTTGAACAAAAAGTCTTCATGCAGGACAACAGAACCAGGCTGGATCTGTGGGAAAAGTCTGTTTTTCTTTCCTCCATCGTCTCAGTGAACATCTGTGTTTTTCTGTGTTGTTTGATTTAAAAATGGAAGTGATGAGAAGACCTTCTGTCTTTTTGTCCCTTTGCAGCTTCTGTTGTTCCTCAGCTGAGTCCAGGTCCAGAACTGTCTGCAGTCTCTGAGGCTCCACCGTGCTGCACGGTCACATTGTTGTTTTGTGTTTGTTTTTGTGCACGTTGTTGTTTTGTGTTTGTTTTTGTGCACGTTGTTGTTTTGTGTTTGTTTTTGTGCACGTTGTTGTTTTGTGTTTGTTTTTGTGCACGTTGTTGTTTTGTGTTTGTTTTTGTGCACGTTGTTGTTTTGTGTTTGTTTTTGTGCACGTTGTTGTTTTGTGTTTGTTTTTGTGCATGTTGT
>NW_013953049.1:221984-223110 GCF_001266775.1 Austrofundulus limnaeus
GATACTGGACTCACAATACTGGACTCACAATACTGGACTCACATACTGGACTCACAATACTGGACTCACAATACTGGACTCACAATACTGGACTCACAATACTGGACTCACATACTGGACTCACAGTACTAATAAAGTTTACAGAATGACACAGAGTGTGGTCTACAGAGACTCAGGTCTGTTGGAGTCCAGGGGACCGGTTCTGAAAACGGTTCTTGGTACCCTGGACTCTGTGAAGGAGMTTCTTTGACTGGAACCAGTTTCTGGTTTCTTCAGTGTTTTTCTTTATCTTCCTGTTGGAGGAACAACTGAATTGTTGTTTAATTTTGTTGGATCTTTTTGTGTTTTCATGTGTGAAGTTGTGTTGTTTATGGTCTGCAGGACATCAGTCTGATTGAACTTTCTGGACCCAGGTTCATCAGGCGGTTCTGAACAAGGATCCAACATGTGTTCTCCAGTATAACTGGGTCTAAACTCTCCAGTTTCACCACTTGTTGATTTCGTGACGTTTGCTCATGGATCAGATCAGCTGGAAGTTGTTGCAGCAAACTTCAGGGACATTTTATATAAACTGTCTGTTTTAGTTTAACACGTCTCTGTTTTTAGCTCTTCCTCCAGACTCAAACTATTTGAACTGGAAGATCTGATTAAAGCAGAAATGTGTTTCTGTAGTTTATTATGAAAACTTCTGCTGCCTTAATGGGACCATTTCAGCAGCAGCAGATACTGGATGAACTCTTCATTTTCTTCCCACTCAAATGTCCAGTTTTTGTTTTAAAGGACGTATCAGGAATGAGCCACTTCTTTACCTGTTAGATTTGGTTTGTTGTGACCTTGAGTCTCTGCAGAAAAGCTGAATTTATTCTCTGCTGGTGCTGCAAAGATATTTTTATATTCTGTTTTCAAACCGTTCAGTTTTCTCTGTTTTCTTTGCTGTTTTCTGAATTATTACGTTGAATTATTTGTGACAGAACGTCTAAATAAGTTTAAGACCAACTACAGTATGGTGGTCTTCATTCTCCTCTGGATCTGGCTCAGACTGGTTCGGACTGGGCCGGACTCTGGCTCAGACTGGCTCAGACTGGGCCAAACTCTGGCTCAGACTGGGCCCGACTCTGGCTCAGAC
>NW_013953049.1:224291-225026 GCF_001266775.1 Austrofundulus limnaeus
GACTGGGCCAGACTCTGGCTCAGACTGGTTCAGACTGGGCCAGACTCTGGCTCAGACTGGTTCAGACTGGGCCAGACTCTGGCTCAGACTGGTTCGGACTGGGCCAGACTCTGGCTCAGACTTTGTCTTGCTGAAAATTTTAAATAAAGCTGTAAATAAAATGTTTCTGCACTGCTAGAATATAAAAATATGTATATTTATGTGTGTATTTGTGTTTGAGTGTAAGTGTATGTGTGTATTTGTGTTTGAGTGTATGTGTGTATTTGTGTTTGAGTGTATGTGTGTATTTGTGTTTGAGTGTAAGTGTATGTGTGTATTTGTGTTTGAGTGTATGTGTGTATTTGTGTTTAAGTGTAAGTATGTGTGTGTATTTGTGTTTAAGTGTATGTGTGTATTTGTACACATAGATCATACTCAGCTTGTGCAGCAGGCAGTGTGTGAGCTAGGCTCCGCCCCCTCCTGTCAGACAGGTGTTGAACTGGTTGAACTGGTTGTGACAGGAACATGTCAGTGGGTGTTTCTGAAGATAAATCTGTTTTCAGCAGGTTTTATTAAACACAGCAACAACTTTACATCTAATGAGCTCCGACAAACAGGAAGAGAATTAGGCAACGAGTAAAAATATTATTTTAATTAAAAAACTTAATTAAGGKGGGAAAGGTTTTCTGTTTGTGTAGTGATGGTTGGTTGGAAGTGTAAAATATTTTCCAGTAAAAAATACACGGTACATTAGTG
>NW_013953049.1:227977-232664 GCF_001266775.1 Austrofundulus limnaeus
GTGTGTGTGTGTGTGTGTGTGTGTGTGTGTGTGTGTGTGTGTGTAGCTGTGCTCATCCACTCTGACCTGGAAGTCTTAACTTTATGAGTTTATAAAGAAAATGATCAGATGAACTCAGATGTTGTTTATTTTCCTCACTGGAGACTTTTAATGATGTCACATCATGTTGGCCATTTACATTTTAGAATATGGATGAGGCCGTTCGGCTCGGCTCGGCTCGGCTCAGGGAGGACTGGCACAGCCCTGATCAGACTTCCTCTGAAAGCTGTTGTTGTGTGACTTTAGTCTTGATAAATCTGGAGTTTTTTGTGTTTATGAACTGTTGATCCATCAGGCCCCAGGTCTGGTGTCCTCAGTTCTAAGATATGTATGCCTCCACCCACTGGGGCTGGAGGCTCCGCCCACTGGAGCTGGAGGCCCCGCCCATTGAGACAGGAGGCTCCGCCCACTGGAGCTGGAGGCCCCGCCCATTGAGGCAGGAGGCTCCGCCCACTGGAGCTGGAGGCCCCGCCCATTGAGGCAGGATGCTCCGCCCACTGGGGGCTGGAGGCATACTGTTTTGTGTGTGTTGGTGTCGTGTCTGTCCATCACAGGTGGTCTTGTGTGCAGATACCTCCTGAATGAAATATAAACAGACCAGTAAGACCAGTAGGGTGGTGCTCAGTCTGGTTTGATGTAGGCATCAAAGGTCAAAGGTCATTTATGAAGATTGTTTATATAAACCTGACTATTTTTCTAATTCCTGGAGAGTAGAAATAAAATATGTGTTTAAATGATGWGGTAAAGATCAAAGAGGAAGTCATGTTTACACACTGTTCATCTAGTTACATACGTAGTACACAGGTGAGTACAGGCTCAGGGTTCTCCATGCAGACGACTCGAAGCAGGTGGAGGAATACCAGTACATCCAGTTCTACCATGTTAGTGACTGCTGTTCAGTTCAGATGGGATGTGTTAGGGTGGGAAACACCTGAACAACTTCAGATGTGTTGCTGCATTCAGATTTTAAAATTATCTTATTAATAAGTTGTTCTATTTGTTAGTTTTACCATTGAATTTGTTATTATATRCCATTGTGAATAAAATATAAGTTTATTAGAGTTATAAATCATTGTGTTCTTTTATATTTATATTTTCCACAACATCGTATCCTGTTGGAACAGGTTGTTTATTTGTTGGTCTAAAACTGGGACAGACTTGCTGCTACATTTGGACACCAGGAAACAGGTTCAAACTTCTCTCAGTGTTCTTCTCTTCATGGCTGCAGGTTCCTTTAGTGACCTCTCTCGAGGATCTTCAGACTTCATCTGACCTTGTTGAAGCCAGCAGGAGGTCTCCGCAGCACCTGTGGACCTGAGTGGGACAGTGATCTGTGGACATGAAGACAGATGTTGTGTTTTTTACAGCTCTGCTGTTTCCAACCATGCTGGCAGGTGAGWACAGATCTCATCAGATGACACTAACGTTATGGTACACTATAGTAAAATACAGGAAATATCACCTATGAGCAGTTGGCTCACTGTTCATGTTTTAAACTTTTCTCTCTATGTTCCTTGGTTAGTCGATTATATTTGATGAATTAAGCTGAACTTAAACTCTGTGGGGATTTTATCAAACGGATGAGATCAGTGGACATATTCTGCTCGACTTGAATGAAAACTGAATGATTGTGGTGTTTTGTTTTCTGTAGTGTGTCCTGATAAAGAGCCAGGTCTTCAACCCTGGACTCCAGGACACAGTGAAGACCACCGTGTTACCATCAACCACAATCAGAAAGTCCTTCTAACTACTTCAGCTACAGTCCACTCCATCGAGATCCTTAATGGAGGTARGCTTGGTGATCCATGCTCCCTCTCATTCTTCAAAACAAAATGAATCAAACTGAGTTTTATCTTTATTGTGCAGAGCATCACAGGCTGGGGTTAGGGTCAGGATCAGGGGTTTGGGTCTGGGCTATGGTCTGACATTACGGTCAAGTATGCCTAATTTTATTTAGGGTCATGTTATTTGACCTCTTAAGCTCCAAGGGATTTTCTTGCAGTTTTTGCTCTAAATCTCATGCCTAAATGGAACTGAGTGGATCTCAGTATTTACAAATTCTGCTTAAATAATCTTGGCATCAAAATAAAGCGAACACTGGGAGATTTCAATAGAACTACAAGTATTAAAACAGCTGCTGTTAAATATATAGAGATATTGATTGCATTGGACATTATATAACCCATTTAAAACCATAATGAATCAGGCTAAAAACTCTTGGAAACCATAAATCCACCTGTGAGCATCACCTGTGCAAAGATTCATGCTGCTAACATGAACTGGAGCAAAGTTACAGAGGTTTTAGTAAAGAAATAATTTTACATTTTGTCATTCTGCACAGGACAGACCATGATGCTATCATTAATAAATGTTAAGAAATCTGAAGTTTATAATTGCAAAAGTTATTTATTTTGTCTAACCTGCCTGAAAACACTTATTATTGAATATTTGTTTTCTGTCAAAGTTTTCCAAACTTTTATTTGTCACATATATATATTATTTAAAATAATGAGAAATTATATCTGACTTCAGTTGGATCATATTCACTCAAAATCAAGTAAAAACAACATTCAACACTTTACAACATATTTTGGTTTGTACTTCGACTTGCTTTAAAAATAAAGTCAAAAATCTTTCTTTTACAGATTTGTAATGACGCCATTTTCTACAGTTTGTTTACTTTCTGATTCAACTGTTGGACATTTGAGCTGTTTGGTGAATGTAGAAATAGTTTCCATGAGTTTTAGCCAAGATTCTTAGGTTTCTGTTGATACCAAACATGTCCAGGTTCACCGGACAGATATCTGAAGTTAACTGAAATAAAGAACAGGAAAAGCTGTTTTGCTCAAGTAACAATCTTGACAGTTATTAATATTACTGAGTCAGATGTTTGTTCAATAAATGTATAAAACCATTTCTCTGCTGAGCTGAGTCTACTGGACTTGGCTCTTGGTTTACAGAGGTTCTGGTTGTGAATGGTACCATGGAACAGGAGAGCTGCCTTCTCCAGCTTCTTCCTCTCTCCTCTGTAGGAAAACTGGTGATTGCTGATACCAGTCGGCCCATTCTCCTTCGGACAAAACATATTCTAATCGGAACCAAAGGAGAGTTGCATATCGGAAGTCCAGAATGTCCCTACAAAGGCAACCTCACCATCTCCCTGTTTGGAAGGTAAAGTTTAYTGAAGAGCCAGAACACAGTTTCATATCTTTAACTGAAATACAATGAGACAGAGTGATCATTTGATCAATCCTCCACACGTCTCATCGTCCAATCAGACTGGACGACAGCGATGAAGAACACCCCTACTTTGGGAGGAAGTTCATCGGAGTGGGAACAGGTGGGACTCTGGAGATTCATGGCAAGAAGAAACTGTCCTGGACTTTCCTCAACAAGACCCTTCACCCTGGAGACAACCAAAACCAGTACCTGTTCCAGAGAGGCTGGGGAAACCGAGGCATCATTGTGCACACGATCGATCCAAACACCGGGAAGGTTCTGCTCAGAGACAGGTGAGCCCTCGGTCCACAGAACTATGACATCACAACCCCACCTGCTGGTGTTTGGGTTGAGTTGTACCAGTCTGGATCAGTTCAGACTATGCTTCATGCAGGGATGTCTAAGACTTCAGTATGTCCAGAAGCTGCTGTAAAACAGCAATTATGCTGAGTCAGGCTTGATTTTTAATAATCTTTTCCTGTTAAATAAATCAAATCAAATCAAATCAAGCTGAGTGTTGGTTCCACCTACAGGTGTTCCATCTTTGTGTCTCTGCAGGTTTGAATCCCAGTAAAACCTCCTGTCAGCATTTATCAAAGTTTTATTTTTACATGAAACCACCAATAAAACAATAAACTTCAGACTCTTGAGTCGTTTACAACTTTCAACCTTTTCATGAGTGTACAAAATATACACTTTTATCATTTCACATAGTTTTATGTATGAATTGTGAAGATGAAGTGAATGTTGTAAAGGTTTAAAGTTCTTTATAGATGTAATAAGAACATCTTTCTGGGATATGACAATATTTTACTAATAGAAAATTACTGTCATTCCACATATATGTACTCATCTGAAAATAGATGAAAAGTTATGGATAAAAAAGTAGGTGTGTGTGTGTGTGTGTGTGTGTGTGTGTGTGTGTGTGTGTGTGTGTGTCAGCAGAACTGGACTGTTCTGTGTGTCGGCCTCTGATGGCCAGTGGTTGAGCTTCGGCTCACATGGTTACAGTAACATGGTGACAGTAACATGGTGACAGTGACATGGTGACAGTAACATGGTGACAGTAACATGGTGACAGTGACATGGTGACAGTAACATGGTGACAGTAACATGGTGACAGTAACATTGTGACAGTAACATTGTGACAGTAGCATTGTGACAGTAACATTGTGACAGTAACATTGTGACAGTAACATGGTGAAACAACATGGTGACAGTAACATTGTGACAGTAACATTGTGACAGTAACATGGTGACAGTAACATTGTGACAGTAACATGGTGACAGTAACATTGTGACAGTAACATGGTGAAAGTAACATGGTGACAGTAACATTGTGACAGTAACATGGTGACAGTAACATTGTGACGGTAACATGGTGACAGTAACATGGTGACAGTAACATTGTGACAGTAACATGGTGACA
>NW_013953049.1:233664-234341 GCF_001266775.1 Austrofundulus limnaeus
CAGTAACATGGTGACAGTAACATGGTGACGGTAACATTGTGACAGTAACATTGTGACAGTAACATGGTGACAGTAACATGGTGACTGTAACATTGTGACAGTAACATTGTGACAGTAACATGGTGACTGTAACATCGTGACAGTAACATTGTGACAGTAACATGGTGACTGTAACATCTTGACAGTAACATTGTGACAGTAACATCTTGACAGTAGCATTGTGACAGTAACATTGTGACAGTAACGTTGTGACAGTAACATGGTGACTGTAACATTTTGACAGTAACATTTTGACAGTAACATTGTGACAGTAACATGGTGACTGTAACATTTTGACAGTAACATTGTGACAGTAACGTGGTGACAGTAACATTGTGACAGTAACGTGGTGACAGTAACATTGTGACAGTAACGTGGTGACAGTAACATTGTGACAGTAACATTGTGACAGTAACATGGTGACTGTAACATTTTGACAGTAACATTGTGACAGTAACGTGGTGACAGTAACATTGTGACAGTAACATTGTGACAGTAACGTGGTGACGGTAACATGGTGACAGTAACATTGTGACAGTAACATGGTGACTGTAACATCTTGACAGTAACATTGTGACAGTAACATGGTGAAAGTAACATGGTGACAGTAACATGGTGAAAGTAACATGGTGACAGTA
>NW_013953049.1:235134-235773 GCF_001266775.1 Austrofundulus limnaeus
GTTGTTGTTTTGTGTTTGTTTTTGTGCACGTTGTTGTTTTGTGTTTGTTTTTGTGCATGTTGTTGTTTTGTGTTTGTTTTTGCGCACACCTAAAGCTCCTGAGACACACTGAGCTGAGCCCTCCCACTGTGGGACACGTCACTGCAGACGTCTGACATCATTTTGTCCACAAATCTGAGTGAAATCATCACAGCGTCTGCAGACAGACTCTGCTGCAGGTAAAACAGTGACTAGTTTTTGTTGTGTGGTTGAAGCAAAATGCAGCACCTGAGCTCCTTCAGCATAAACATCTGACCAATCCCAGTCTGGTCTGATGTGGAGGAGGTGGAAGGTCTGCTGGTGGCTTGTGAGAAGAAGGAGCAGCAAGGCCTTGTCTGCTGGGATCTTCTACCTGAGCAGATTATAATCCCAGACTGTTGGTGTGTTTTGTCAGAGACCGGTCTGATCCAGTCGCAGCATCATTCAGGCTCTTTTATTTCCAGCTGCAGACAGTTTGTGTTCCAACAGCTCCAGTTTCTGAGGGTTTTTAACAAACAGCTTCCTACAACGTTTGAAGATTAATGCAGAAATAAACCAATTATTTCACAAAAACAGAGCAAATAATCTGTCACCTGATCTGCTGTGTTTGGGCTTTTGATC
>NW_013953049.1:236713-237349 GCF_001266775.1 Austrofundulus limnaeus
GTAACATTGTGACAGTAACATGGTGACAGTAACATTGTGACAGTAACATGGTGACAGTAACATTGTGACAGTGACATTGTGACAGTAACATTGTGACAGTAACATGGTGACAGTAACATTGTGACAGTAACATTGTGACAGTGACATTGTGACAGTAACATTGTGACAGTAACATGGTGACAGTAACATTGTGACAGTAACATTGTGACAGTAACATTGTGACAGTGACATTGTGACAGTAACATGGTGACAGTAACATTGTGACAGTAACATGGTGACAGTAACATGGTGAAAGTAACATGGTGACAGTAACATTGTGACAGTAACATGGTGACAGTAATATGGTGACAGAAACATGGTTACAGTAACATTGTGACAGTGACATTGTGACAGTAACATTGTGACAGTAACATGGTGACAGTAACATGGTGACAGTAACATTGTGACAGTAACATGGTGACAGTAACATTGTGACAGTAACATGGTGACAGTAGCATTGTGACAGTAACATGGTGACGGTAACATTGTGACAGTAACATGGTGACGGTAACAAGGTGACAGTAACAAGGTGACAGTAACATGGTGACTGTAACATGGTGACAGTAACAAGGTGACAGTAACATGGTGACTGTAACA
>NW_013953049.1:238349-239438 GCF_001266775.1 Austrofundulus limnaeus
CAGTGACATTGTGACAGTAACATTGTGACAGTAACATGGTGACAGTAACATGGTGACGGTAACATCGTGACAGTGACATTGTGACAGTAACATTGTGACAGTAACATGGTGACAGTAACATTGTGACAGTAACATGGTGACTGTAACATTTTGACAGTAACATTTTGACAGTAACATTGTGACAGTAACATTGTGACAGTACCATGGTGACAGTAACATGGTGACAGTAACATTGTGACGGCTGTACCTGGGACTGAACAACCAACTCATTTATTACTGAGGAAACATTGATGACAAACAGTCATCCTGTGGAGAAAAGACCACCTTTTGTAGCCCCCCAGTTTGTAGTTGTTTGAATGGCTCAAAGAGTTTGATACACTTTATGCTGTTTGTTTCCACAGGTTTGACACATACAGCAGTAAGAACGAGAGTCATCGTCTCACACACTACGTCAATCATGTGAAGGCGGGGCTTATTCTGGCCATGGCGGTCAACGATGAAGGATCCAAAAACTTAGAGGACTCGGCCAAGAAGAGCCTGTCCAGACTGGGCAGCCGACACATCCACCGTCTGGGCTTCCGGTAAACTAGTAAATCCTTGTTCAGAACCATGATTGTGAAACTCTTTAAATGAAACCCACTGAACCTTTATCCCTGCCATGTTGTGTGTCTGTGTGCTCTCACGGACACACAACACAGATAAAACCTGCTAACATCATGTTACAACTTTTTCATCACTGTGAATAACAGAAAAACATGTTTTACTATTGGTTTACTGTCCTGAGCAGTTAAACCAGCTGGGTCCAGTCCACCATCAGGTCTGTGTGAGGGTTTGGCACGTCTCTGTGACCCACACTGGTTAGTGAGGGTCCAATAAGTTTCTGTGACCCACACTGGTTAGTGAGGGTCCAACAAGTTTCTGTGACCCACACTCATTAATGAGGGTCCAACAAGTTTCTGTGACCCACACTGGTTAGTGAAGGTCCAACAAGTTTCTGTGACCCACACTGGTTAGTGAGGGTCCAACAAGTTTCTGTGACCCACACTGGTTAGTGAGGGTCCAACAAGTTTCTGTGACCCACACTGGTTA
>NW_013953049.1:240438-240884 GCF_001266775.1 Austrofundulus limnaeus
CACACACACACACACACACACACACACACACACACACACACACACACACACACACAGACACACACACACCTAACAGTATGATCTACATTCATCTCATCTTTACAGGAAACGTTCATCAGACTGCAGGAAACTTAGAGCCCCGCTCACTGAGCACAGGGTTGTGGAGTACTGCTCACAGTTTTTGGTTGATTATTATTATTTTGTTGTTATTTTTGAACTATGACATCAGAGCTGCTGAATCTGATCCTGAAGACAACAGGAAAACATGAACCCATGGAAACCTGTGTGTTAACTCAACATGTCAGAGGAAATCCATGTTTCATTTGTCTACAAACAAATGTTGATACTAGAGGGATTGTATTTCTCTGTGTACCTCTGTGTACCTGTGTGTACCTCTGTGTACCTGTGTGTACCTGTGTGTACCTGTGTGTACCTGTGTGTATCTC
>NW_013953049.1:241330-242094 GCF_001266775.1 Austrofundulus limnaeus
CACACTGGTTAGTGAGGGTCCAACAAGTTTCTGTGACCCACACTGGTTAGTGAGGGTCCAACAAGTTTCTGTGACCCACTTTGATTTAAACGGGACATCTCCTGAAAAATCCACTTTGTTACCTGTTAAATATATTTTGTTGTGTTCTTGGAGTCTCTGAGGCAGAAAGGTTCAGTGTAGTCTGTCCTGGTGCTGCAGAGACCTTTAGGTTCTGTTTGGGTCAGAGTTTTCAACCCATTCAGTTTTCTCTGATGTTTTCTGAACGATTACAACAAATTAGCTGTGATGGAACCAAAGAAGGTCTGGACTTATCAACTACAATTTTCTAGTCTTAATACTCCTCTGGTTCTGGGTCAGACTCTGATTCTGGGTCGGACTCTGGTTCTGGGTCAGACTCTGGCTGGATGAAGAAGTCTTCTGTTGACACGTTATAATTAAATTGTAAATAAAATGGTTCTGTAAGCTAGAATAGGCTAACACCCTCACCAACAGGAGTGGACCGGTCTAGAAGCAGGAGGGGGCGGGGCTTAAAACACTGTAAAGGAACAGCCTCACCTCTCAGGAGAGCAGGAGAGGTGATCTGGACTAAGCTGTGGATGATCAGCACAATGTGAGACAGGTGAACACCAAACACCAGACAGGTGATCTCCAACTGCTTCCCTCAGATTAATCATCGTATCAACAACCAGCAGACTGTGTCACAGCATCTACACACACACACACACACACACACACACACACACACACACACACACACACACACA
>NW_013953049.1:247211-257281 GCF_001266775.1 Austrofundulus limnaeus
CAGGTGTGAACGTTGGTGAAACTGCTTCAGTCACAGTTTCAGGTGTGAACGTTGGTGAAACTGCTTCAGTCACAGTTTCAGGTGTGAACGTTGGTGAAGCTGCTTCAGTCACAGTTTCAGGTGTGAACGTTGGTGAGTTATTCAGTCACAGTTTCAGGTGTGAACGTTGGTGAAGCTGCTTCAGTCACAGTTTCAGGTGTGAACGTTGGTGAAGCTGCTTCAGTCACAGTTTCAGGTGTGAACGTTGGTGAAGCTGCCTGCACAGATGAGACGGAACCTGAAGCTTCCTCCTGTTTGTTGTTCTTCTCTCTCAAACATCTGTCTCCTGTCCAACATCTGCAGATCTGTCCTCTGAGGGTCTCTTGTTCCTGAGACATGAGGACCTGAGTGTTGACCTGATAGATGTCCAGTTTCTGTCACAGAGCTCTGAACGTTCCTGCACTGGACTGCAGACATGCACTTGTCCTGTGGTTCTAGTCACATCTGCAGGTCTGACCTGACAGAAGAAAAGGACTTGTGCTAAAGATCAGTGAAATTAAACGAAGCTCTGCAGAACGGCTTCAGTGAACTCTGAGGGTTTCATAAGGGCTCTGCGGACAGTGAGGTTATTTTGCTCGATGACTGTGGATTCTGTTAAATACAGAAGTGAATGTTTGCAGTGATGATGCAACAGAAGGATTCCTGTCTAATGATTGTCGTCGCCAGCTTCTCTCCACAGCAACTCTGCTGTCATCAGGACACAAGATCCACCAACCACAGGCGTTTTACCGACAGATTTTAATTTGACATACATTTTCACTTGTATGAAATGTTTACTGTGGTTGAAAACTCCAAACAAAATGTCTTTAATGCTGCTTCACATAAACTGATTTTATTTGATATATTTTTCTCTGCATGTAAAAAAACTAATCTCCAGTTTAAAGTCAGTGGGTCGTCTGGACGGGTTCTTCTTTAGTGAAATGTTTCGTCTCTCCTCTAACAGTCTGATGAGTTTCAGGTGAACTCAGCCTTAGAAGCTCCGCCTCCACATGGTGGACAAACAGGATGCTCACAAGCAAAAGGAAACCAAACCAGGAAGCATGACCATATAAGGCCTATACCGGCATCTTTACAGTGGCTGCCTGTTTTTTATCAAACAGATTTCAAGATTCTTTTATTAATAAAGCTTTAAATGGGCTAGCCCCCCTTATCTTCAGGATCTTATAAAACTTCGGTCCGTGCCCAGAACCAAATGACCAGTTATTACTGACGGTTCCTCAGACTCGACTTCAGAGGYATGGAGATCAGGTTTTTTCTGCTGCCGCTCGTATCTTATGGAAGAACTTACCTSTCCAGATTAGATCTGCCCACAGCCTGGATCATTTTAAATCACTTCTTAAAACTCGTTTTTATTCTTTGGCTTTTAATTGAAGTATTGTTTGATACTCTGTTTTTATTATTTGGTGCAGTTTTGTACCTGTTTTTAATGTGTTATTTAAATACATTTGWCATGACAAAAGAGGACCATCAGCCAAACAACAGGTCGTTAGAGCCTTGATGGTCTCTATTGTTCATGATCTCCAGTTTCCACACATTTCTGGATGTGTTGCTTCTGTGTACAGTGTTCCTTTACAACATGTCCTGTTTGTGTCGTWTTCTGTTGTGTGTGACCTTTGACCTTTGCATTAACAGCTGTTTGTTTTTCTCTGCAGCCATCTGTGGACATTTATAGTTAAAAAAGGTGACATTTCTTCTGTTGTGGAGGATTACTCAGATTATCAAGGTGGGAATCAACAGAAACCAGTTTGTTTGCACAGACGAATCATTGTTTCTTTTTTAATTTAACTCAGTCAATAAAACCAGCTGTGAGAGAAGCTTGTTGTTTCCTGTCAGCAGGCTAATTACAGTTTTCTAATATGTGTTTTCCAGGATCCAAAGCTTCATCACAGGCTCAGAGTTCTGGTGTTTTTCCATCGAGGTCAGGTGAAGTCTTCACCATCACCACCAGCAGCCAGTGGGTRCAAGGTAACTCCTCTGAAACTCAGTCCCTGTAGGAGCTAACTGTAGCACATTACAGTCATCTTACACAAACCATTCACTCAGTAAACACTGCTTTAACTTATCAAGAAATTAAAAACATCTGTTCGTAACTAATGTAGATAAACAGCTGCAGATACAGCAGGTAAAATAAGTATTGAACACGTCACCATTTTTCTCAGTAAATATATTACTAGAGGTGCTAATGACATGAAATTTTCACCAGATGTRGGTAACAACCCAAGTGATCCATACATACAAAGAAATCAAACCATAAATGTCCAGAAATGAAGTTATTTGTAATAATGTGGAATGGCACAGGGAAAAAGTATTGAACACATGAAGAAAGGGAGGTGTAAAAAGGCATGGAAAGACAAGACACCAGCTGAACTCTCTCAGTAATTAGAAAACAAGCCTGCCCCTTGTCAGTGCAAGTTAATATCAGCTGGTTCAGTCCCAAATGATGGCCAGGTATCACACAAGAACCATCTYATGATGGGTAAAAGTAAAGAGCTCTCTCAAGACCTTCACAACCTTATTGTTGCAAAGCATAATGATGGCATCGGTTACAGAAGAATGTCTAAACTTCTGAAGGTTCCAGTGAGCACTGTTGGGGCCATAATTCAGAAGTGGAAAGAACATTATTTCAKCATAAACCGACCACGACCAGGTGCTCCTCACAAGATTTCTGACAGAGGAGTGAAAAGAATTATCAGAAGAGTTGTCCAAGAGCCAAGGACCACTTGTGGAGAGCTTCAGAAAGACCTGGAATTAGCAGGTACGATTGTTTCAAAGAAAACAATAAGTAATGCACTGAACCACCATGGCCTGTATGCACGCTCACCACGCAAGACTCCACTGCTGAAGAAACAGCATGTTGAAGCTCCTTTAAAGTTTGCTGCACAACATTTAAACAAGCCTGTGTAATACTGGGAGAATATAGTCTGGTCAGATGAGACCAACATTGAACTGTTTGGATGCCAGAATACACATCATGTTTGGAGGTCAAATGGCACTGCACATCAGCCCAAAAACACCATACCAACAGTGAAGTTTGGAGGTGGGAACATCATGGTGTGGGGCTGTTTTTCAGCATTTGGTACTGGCAAACTTCAAATAATTGAAGGAAGGATGAGTGGAAAAATGTACAGAGACATTCTTGATAAAAATCTGCTTCCATCTACCAGGATGATGAAGATGAAACGTGGCTGGACATTTCAGCAAGACAATGAGCCCAAACACAAAGCCAAGGAAACTCTCAGTTGGTTTCAGAGAAAGAAACTAAAGCTGCTGGAATGGCCCAGCCAATCACCTGACCTGAATCCAACAGAAAATCTATGGAAAGAACTAAAGATCAGAGTTCATAGAAGAGGTCCACGAAACCTTCAAGATTTGAAGACTGTTTGTGTGGAAGAATGGGCCAAAATCACACCTGAGCAATGCATGCCACTAGTTTCTCCATACAGGAGGTGTCTTGAAGCTGTCGTTGACAACAAAGGCTTTTCTACAAAGTATTAGATAAATTTCAGTAAGTGTGTTCAATACTTTTTCCCTGTGCCATTCCACATTATTACAAATAACTTCATTTCTGGACATTTATGGTTTGATTTCTTTGTATGTATGGATCACTTGGGTTGTTACCAACATCTGGTGAAAATTTCATGTCATTAGCACCTCTAGTAATATATTTACTGAGAAAAATGGTGACGTGTTCAACACTTATTTTACCTGCTGTAACTCTGGACAACAAGTCATCATTTATTTTATAAAAAGAAAATCTAATTCTTCCTGCATGTGTGGCAGTCAGACATGCTGGTGTGTGTCAACACAACATCAGCAGTGACCTTACAGAAGGCTCAGGGTTGAACTATAAACACCTGCTGACAATAGTTTGGACTCATTTCTCTCTTTTCAAGGTTGTGGGGGCCTGGGGGCCTATCGTTGGGTGGGAGAGGGGTACACCTTGGACAGGTCCCATCAGAGGGTCCACTCTGAGATATAAGGTGACTTTGGGGTCTCCTGTTTACTTAAAGTACGTGTTTGAACTGTGGGTAAACTGATGAAGTACCTGGAGAAGACCTAGAACCTGCAGACTCCATGGACTCAGAAGAGAAGGTCCAACTGACCAGAGGGCGGTCCTGGAGGACAGAACTCATCTGTGAATCCTCACTGACTGCATCAGAAACCCATATGAAGCCCAAAATGGGTTCAGAGTAATCTACYTTAAGGCTTTAACTGTGGTCCACCTGAGCAGTTCTGGTGTGTTTGTGTCCCCACAGAGACAGAGTGGACAGACTGGTTTGACAGGGATGATGAAAGGGGGTCTGGAGACTGGGAGAAGCTCTCTGACCTGCAGAAGTCTTATCCAGACCAGGTGTGCAGCAGTCCACTGGACATCCAGGTAAACCTTGGCTCTTTGTTCACATGAAAGTGTTCACTGTTGGAAAGAAAATAACAAACTTGAATAAAATAAATAATAATCTGAAAGCTCACAGAAAGGATGTGTCCTGGTCCCACAGAAAAAGGACTTTACAAGGGAACTAAAAATTATTGTCATAAAAGGAGGGTTTTACAATTATTAGCCATGTAAGAAGTTATTGTTTGTAACTCTTCATAAATATATTTATTACTTTGTTCTGCTGTACACGAAAGCTTATATCATTATATATTATAGTAGGTCTTAAATGTTACCTAAACAGGTTAATCTTTGTTCTGTTACAGTACTGATTCATAAATTGTCTGTTTTGTTTGCATAAATTGAAATGAAATAGCCTGAAATGATTTTTATTGAGTGGTTAATCTTTTTTATCTTTATTTTATTTTTTCTTCCATGAGTGGTGTTTATGATGACGTATTTCTGGGAGCATGGATGATTATAAATTGATTGTATATTGATTATGATTATATGCCTTTGTATTGTATATTTATGATGTCTTTTGATTTTTTTCTTCTTTTTTATTTGATATTGTGTGGGCGGGGTCAGGGACTACAGG
Organism: Austrofundulus limnaeus; assembly: GCF_001266775.1. Lineage (NCBI taxonomy): Eukaryota > Metazoa > Chordata > Actinopteri > Cyprinodontiformes > Rivulidae > Austrofundulus > Austrofundulus limnaeus. The sequence continues at coordinate 252,221 of NW_013953049.1, forward strand.
TGGAAACGAGCACCCAGAGCTATAACCTGATACAGTGCATCTCTCCTTTTCTGGCCAATGCAGACTGTATATTGTCCCTGTTTTAAATAAATAAAAAGGTTATAACATAAATTAGTCTTTGGTCTGTTACCAGTCCTGATCAATATGTAGGTCTTTGGTTTGTTRCTACAACTCTTCATCAAGTTGGCCTTAGTTTTGATGGAAAAATAACAGCAGTCTGAAGTAAACAAATAAATATTTCAGAATAAAGAGTTTAAAATAATCATAGTGTGTTTTGTTCCTGGTCCAGCTCAGACCTGCTGTTAGCTCAAGGCTTCATCAGAGCTTCTGTTTGATGAAGAGACGACTGATTTATTCTTGTGTTCAGGCTGAAACTCGTGATGGTGTACCYTGCAACCAGACAGGAGATACCATCTACAAGAATGACAAGAACTATGGCTTTGTCTGCCGGAACCAGGACCAGTCTCATGGCCTGTGTCAGAACTACAGAGTCCGCTTTCTGTGTGGAAAGCTGGGTAAGTCCAGCACTTCCTGTTTGTGTTTGTAATGATAGGATAAACAGATGTAAACATATAAACTTGTTGTTTTTTCTCTCCTTATCTTTCTGTGTGTCCTGTAACCTTCCTGTCCCTCTGCAGTCCGTCCCCAGGTCTCTGTCTCAGTGGACGTGTTGTTGGACAGTAGTATCCTGGACCTTGCAGACCAGCCGGTGGGTTGGGGYTCCAAGGATCAGGTGGTTGTAGCCAGCACAGATTACTCCATGCACCAAGCTGAAGAGTTTACTCTGCTGCCCTGTCCACACTGCCAACCGAACCAGGTTAGAGTCAAAGGTAAGATTCCTCTCAGATACTTTCCTGATCTGTTTGTTCTCAGAGTCCTGAGTTTAAAATCGATTTCTTTCTGAATTTGAATATTGTCCCTGCACCTGATAAACCACATATACTCAAGTAATCCTCAGGATTAACATGTAACATGTCACTAACATGCTTTCACATGAAAGTGAAAAACCATCCAGACATACTTCCTCATTTAACATCATCATCATCATCAGATCTACTAGACGTCCACTTCAACACAGGTCTCAGGGGTCATTCTGACTAAAGAACAGGTTTTATTCTGCTAGAACTGTTCATTTATACTAAAGCAGGTTCTGATTTGTTGTAGTGAAATCAAACCGAAGGGAAATATTATCTGAGTGTCTGAGATCAGTTCCTCAAACAAAAACTTTGAAGGTTTCATTCAGTTTTAGACCAGTTTTAAATGGTTACCCCTCTGTCCTGTGTGTTCAGGTCACGCCCAGTTCATCCACATGGGTGAGGAGGTAGATGGGGTGGACATGAGGGCCGAGGTGGGCCTGCTGACCCGGAACATCCTGCTCCGCGGTGAGACTGAGCCCAGCTGCTATGGCCATGAAGCCTGCAAGTTCTTCACCTTTGACCCTTTTGGTGGACATTTGAAGGTTTGCTGGTATTAAGTGGGTCACCTATAGACCTGATCCAAACTGTTCCTGAGTCAGTCAGTTCCTCTCTAATATCCAGGTGGAGCGGGGATTCAGAGCGGTTCATATATCAGGGGTGGAGCTTCAACACATGGGCCAGCAATCAATGGGTCACTATCCAGTTCACTTCCACATGAATGGAGATGTGGATGAGAGAGGAGGCCACAGCCCACCAACATCTGTCAGTGACGTGTCCATCCATCACTCCTTCTCCCGCTGCCTCACCATCCACGGCACCAATGGACTGCTGGTCAGTTCACAGGTTTTCTCTTCTTTTAATACCAAACCTGTGGTGGGGGGGTTCATCACAGGGTCCCACCATAAATCAAGTTAACCCATCACCTGTTGCCCCCAGGTGAAGGATGTGGTGGGCTACGACACACTGGGACACTGTTTCTTCACAGAGGACGGTGCAGAGGAGAGGAACTCGTTTGTCCACTGCCTGGGTCTGATGGTGAGAGCAGGAACRCTGCTGCCATCAGACAGAGACAGCAAAATGTGTCGAGGGATCTCAGAAGGAGCGTACCCCGGATACGTGGCAAACCCCCGCCAGGACTGCAGGTACCACCCAGACTGCTGCAGCCTTTTCTACTGGACCTTTATGTCTTTTACTTTTTATATTTGATTTATTTATTTCATTCATTAAAAGAAACAAAACAAAAAATCATAAAAAACACAGTAAATGAAACACTGGATGAAACAGGTGCAGAAAGAAGATAAAGCTAATAATGTCTGCCCCTCAGCAAAAACACAAACATCAACCCAACAATCAGCAAAAACTACAACCATCAGTCCTCCACATCCCATCTCTGCCAAACATTATACTTTCCTGAGAAAGTTAACCTGGTCATATTTTTAAATAGACATCTTTAGAAGTTTTTTCATTAATATCAAGACTACAAACAATGTTTTTAATACAGGATTGTAAATTACATTCAATCAAATCATAAAATTTTAACAGTTTCAACTGATGAAATATTGTTCATTTTCAGGCAACTAAGAAATAAATGTGCTTTCATTAAAAATGTTAAATCAGAATATTATCTGTCCCCACTCAACAACCCACAGAAGCTGTGCAAAGTGATTGAGACTCTGGTCATAGTCTTCAGACGATTCACAGGTTTGTTCTGAAGGACTTGGGTCCAGTCCATGAGAGGACTGAGGTCTTCAGGTACCTTAACAAGGATTTGATATCATCTGGMTCTTTGTTTGGAAAAATATGAAATCATGAATGAGGCAAAGCCTTTTCCCACCACTCTGCTTGTGCTTCTTAGAGATTGTAAAAGTAGAACGGGAGGCAGAGCTTTCAGTTATCAGTATCAGTATCAGTATTTTACCTGTAGGGTCTAAAATCCAAGGGGATATGTGAACAAATTACAGATCATTTAATCAATAGCTCCTTTCATCTTCACCCACTTCAGTTTGAACTCTGACAAACCCATTCAATCTAGTCAGCTAACTGTAATTTAACTGAGAAGATCAAGTTATCACTTTAGTGATAACACTGTAGGGGCAGTCTTTGTTGACCTTAGAAAGGCATTTGATGCAGTGAACCACCAGATCCTATTGGTCAAATTCATAAAATAATTCATTCTTATGTTTCTCAGCACGCACACACTGTTCACATTGCTGATAATCAGTCTGAACCTCTCTCTGTGATGACTGGCCTGCTGCAGGGCCCCATATTAGCCCCTGTCCTATGATGCATGTATGTTAATGACCTGCCATTGATATGCTGAGATGTTAATATTCAAACATATGCTGATGACACAGTTTTGTATGCACACAGATCCTCAAAAACTGAGGTTGCTGCCAAACTCACAAATGGTCAAAGTTACAGATGAGTTAAATCAGTGCTGTTTACATCTCAATGTTTCCCAATCTGTACATATGTTTTTCACTAAATCACATAAAGTAATGCAGGTATTATGGTGTCAGGAGAACAATTACAAAGAGTTCAAGAATACAGATATTTGGGCATTCATCTGGACTCCAAACTCAARTTTAGGTCACATGTAAAACAAACCTGTAAAAAAAGTCAAATTTAATTCAGCTAATTTCCAATTTATGCCATACCACACCACACCACACCACATCACACCACTTTTATTTATAAAGCACTTTAAACAGCACAAGGCCAACCATAGTGCTGTACAATAGAGAGACACAAGAGGACAGAGTGAAAATATTACAATTTATTACTAATTCAACATCCATTCAAGCTGCTAAGGCCTATATCCACTCTTCCAAGAGTCTTCTCTTTCTCTCTCTCTCTTCTCCTTCTCAGTCGTCTAAGTTGGGACAGTCTTGTTAAATACACAAATGCCTGCATGGGATGGCCCCACCTCAGTCTCAGAACATCCACACAGAATCACTTGAGTGTCCAGAGGTCAATGTTTTATCCCACTTAGAACAAGTGTTTTTAGTCAGTCAGCTTCCTGTTAAAGCTTCTCAGGAATGGAATAGCACTCCGACAACAATCAGAGACATCAACACACAGAAAATATTCTGCTCTCATCTTAAACAATGGCTGATTAGTACCCAGACCTGTRAACACTCTGCTGCTGACATCTTGTTTGACCTGTGAAGGTGGGATTCTCTTCTGACCCTTGGTGAACTTTGCATGTTTTATGATTTGATCAAGGTCGTTTGTCATTTTATCAAGCATCTACCAAGATCTGAATCTGTTTTATTAGCTCTAAATTCTCCCTAGTATGAGTGATGGAGGGAATGGTTGTCTATCTTGTTTGTCTCTATGTGTCCCTGTGATGGACTGGAGATCTGTCCAGGGTGTACCCCACCCCTCACAATGTGACTGCTGGATTTGGGCACCCACAACCCTGAAAGGAAGAAACTGGTATAGATTATGGCTGGATGAATGGATTTATACATGTCCMGTTGTCCTCGTACATGTCCTGTTGTCCTCATACATGTCCTGTTGTCCTCGTCCATGTCCTGTTCCTCTGCTCAGGTTAGGATTTATCACAGAGGGTTAAAGTTGGAGCAGAGATGCAGCAAAATGAAACCGTTTGATCATTTTCTGTCTTTGTGTCCACCTGACTGGTGAAACAAAAACATAACTCATTCATTTTCATTATTAACAGTGCATCTTCTACTTTCTGGATCGCCAACCCCAATAACAACCTGATCAACTGTTCTGCTGCAGGGTCAGAGGTCAGCTGACACACACACACACACACTGACTAGTACAGCTGTTTTTATGGGGACATTTTATTGACTTCCTTTCATTTCTACAGCCTTACCCTGACCCCTGACCCCAACCCTGACCTCACAGGTACATACCTGACATTAGACCTAACCTAAACTCAGTTAACACCATGGTCCTAAACCTAACCCCCAACCCACCGATGGCATTTCCCCAAATGGGGACTAGGTGTAGGTCCCTATATGTACCAGTTAGTCCCCACATGTAATGGTAATGGCTTGAACTTATATAGCACCTTATCAAGTCCTCTTGGACCCCAAGGCACTTCACACTTCAGACATTCACCCACGCACACACACACACACACACACACACACACACACACACACACACACAC
>NW_013953049.1:258281-259797 GCF_001266775.1 Austrofundulus limnaeus
GTGTGTGTGTGTGTGTGTGTGTGTGTGTGTGTGTGTGTGTGTGTGTGTCTGTACCTAACCCTGCAGGAAACAGGTTTTTGGTTTATTTTCCACCATGTGCCAACGGGCCCCTCAGAGGGCCTGTACTCTCCAGGTCAGAGCGAACACACACCGATGGGTCAGTTCAGCAACAACCGAGCCCATTCCAACTACAGGGTAAGTCCGAGACCCATATCTCCACACACATGTTCACATGTATTTGTGTTGTGTTTGTTTGGGTCAGGGAATCAACAGAAATTGACAAGTCACATGTGTCTATTGGTCCCATCTACAATGTTGTTAGTAATCAGAATCTGTGTCTTAGTGGGTCAGAACATCCTGCAGGAGCTGAAAGAGCTGGTCCGTCCATGTTCTTGACCCTGAGATACTTAAACTCCTCCACTTGGGGCAGGACCTCCTCGCCAACCCGGAGAAGGCACTTTACTGTCAAGACCATGGTCTGGGATTTGGAGGCACTGATCCTCATCCCATCTGTGAACCGRTCCAGTGAGAGCTGGAGATCAGGATCTGATGAAGCCAACAGGACCACATCATCCACAAAAAGCAGAGATGTGATCCTAAGGTCACCAAAAAGGATCCCCTCAACACCTCGGCTGCTCCTAGAAATTCTGTCCAGAAAAGTTATGAACAGAATCAGTGACAAAGGACAACCTTGGRGGAGTCCAACTCTCACTGGAAACGAGTCCGACACACACATTGCTGGTCGACGAGTCCGACCAGCAATGTGGACCAAGCTCTGGCACCGGTCCTACAGGGACCTAACAGCCCGTATCAACGGGCCTGGTACCCCATACTCCCCGAGGGACACGGTCAAACGCCTTCTCCAAGTCCACAAAACACATGTAGACTGGTTGAACTCCCATGAACCCTCCAGGACCTTGCTGAGMGTGTAGAGCTGGTCCAGTGTTCCACGACCAGGACAAAAACCACACTGCTCTTCCTGAATCTGAGATTCGACTATCCAATGGACCCTCCTCTCCAGGACCCCTGAATAGACCTTACCAGGGGGGCTCAGAAGTGTGATCCCCCTAAAGGGGGAACACACTCTGCGGTCCCCCTTTTCAAACAGGGGGGCCACCACCCCGGTCTGCCAATCCAGAGGAACTGCCCCCGATGTCCAAGCAAAATTGTAGAGACGCGTCACCAACACAATATCCAGAGCCTTAAAGAACTCCGGGTGAATCTCATCCACTCCCGGCGCCCTGCCACCGAGGAGCTTTTTAACCACCTCAGTGACCTCGGCACCAGAGATTGGAGAGTCCAACCCAGGGTCCTCAGGCTCTGCTTCCTCATGGGAAGATTTGTCGGTAGGATTGAGGAGGTCTTGAAAGTATTCTGCCCACTGACCCACAACGTCCTGAGTTGAGGTCAGCAGTGCATCATCCCCACCATAAGTAGTGTTTGTGGCAAACCACTTTCCCCCACTGAGACACCGGATGGTTGACCAGAATCGCCTCGAAGCCATACTATATATATA
>NW_013953049.1:260797-274499 GCF_001266775.1 Austrofundulus limnaeus
ATATATATATATTTCAACTTTGGTTGAAGCTGAACTGAAAATGTAAAGACTAAGTTGAGTTCAGTTTATTCTGAATGCTGAATTGTGGTATTTGAACTGGTTTCAGGCTGGACTGATCCTGGATCATGGAGTAAAGACCACCCAGGCCAACGACAGGGACAAGAGACCATTTCTGTCTCTGATTGGAGCCAGGTCAGACCCTGGAAACATCTTTACTCAAAGAAATAGCCTGGATGGTTTAACAGCCAAAGTCAGGGAAAGGTCATGTAAGGGTAAAGGAAAGGTCACTTAAAGGTCAAGTAAAAGTCAAGGGACGGTCATGTAACTGTCATATGAAGGTCAAGGAAAGGTCATGTAACTGTCATGTAAAGGTCAAAGGTATAATCTGAAGGTAGGGACCAGGGATGTCCCTCATGTTAGTGAATATTTGTCATCCAAACCAGAACTTCACATTCATCTTTTATTTTAGCTAACATGACATTTTTGTTTTGATTTTCAGAAGATTCATATTTCTGGTTAATCTTTACAACCTCGCAGGTACAGCCCACACCTGGATGCAGATCCTTTCAAACCCAGAGTCCCGGCTCTGGTCCATCACTTTGTGGCCTACAAAAACCAGGACCATGGAGCCTGGCTGAGAGGAGGAGATGTCTGGCTCGATGACTGCCAGTAAGTTCAGCATGCCTGTTCAGTTATTTTTGCTGCAGTTGAGTGACACTAAAATTCCTGAATGTTCCTAAATTTTTCTGAACATTTCTGGTGCTTCAAACTGTTGATGTTTTTTTTCTACTGTAGATTTGCTGATAATGGCATTGGCCTAACGCTCGCCAGGTAAGATTCTTCCAAAGCCAAACCTGTTCAAGCCTCAGAATAAAGTAACTGCAATGTTTTATAACAAAATTTGAGTCTTTTCTTATGATAAAAAGTCATTTCTAGATGATAAATCATGTTGAAGTAGAAAGAGTCTGAAATCATCTGCAGCTTCAGCCGTTTTTGGACTACTTCTGACACATTTATCTGTTGGGTTGTTGTTGTTGTCGTGTTGACATTCCTGTTTCTCCTGATTCTGGTTTCAGTTTGAATTAAATACATCATCTCTACTCCACAGTGGAGGAACGTTCCCGGATGATGACGGCTCCCATCAGCAGGTGAAGAACTCTCTGTTTGTGGGGGAAAGTGACAATCATGGGATGCCATTTCCAGACAACAGAATCTGGGGCCCAGGAGGTTCTGACCCATCTGGCAGGACACTACCTCGTGGCGTGTGAGTGTTGGACTCTGAAAGTGTCTGTTTTCAGACGAGGAACAGTGAATACATGAGTGTTTGTTTGCAGGGATTTTCCAATCCGAGGAATGCAGATCTATGACGGGCCCATCCGTGTCCAAAACTGTACATTTCGTAAATACACGGCCCTGGAAGGCCGGCACACCAGCGCCTTTGGCTTCAGGCTCAACAACACGTGGCAGAGCTGCCCGAACAACAACGTAACTCAAATCATCTTTGATCGGGTTCCTGTAAGTCTGTCATCCCAAAGAAACAAATTCTGCAGGATCTTTTGTAGCATCTGGAAGATCTGGTGACTTCAGCACCAGATCCAAATCCAAAGGGTCAGAAGTTTGGATCATATCACCACCTCTTTATGACAAACTCTTTATTTGACCAACTTTATATTAAATTAGATAACTTATTCAGAGAATCAATGTTAAAGTCTCCTGTCTCCAGTCTGGACCAGTCCAGTCTGGATCTGTCTCTAGTCTAGATCCATCTCGTGGCAAGAACACTTTGGACCCTAACCTATGAACAGTTTTACAGGGACACTGTGGACAAGAAGACAGGGACAGGTTGGGTCGGAGAGATTCAGTGTTGTGCTCAAAGATGTGCTGTCTCACTTCAGGGTTCTGATTGGAGGACAGACAGTCCTCCACTGGACCAAAGTTGCATTAGTAAGATATTTCTCACTTTGCCACAGATCACATCTCGGGTATTCTTTGGGGAGCCAGGCCCCTGGTTCAGTAAAATGCAGATGGATGGAGACAAGACAACCATTTTTCACGATGTTGACGGCTCAGTCAGTGAGTACCCTGGAGCCTTTCTGGTGAAGGAGGACAACTGGCTGCTTCGACACCCTGACTGCATTGATGTGCCAGACTGGAAGGCTGCTATCTGCAGTGGCCACTATGCACAGGTGGGTTAGCCCCTGGTCACTCATTCAGTTTCACAAACATCTCTCACTGGAGCATCCAACTTTGTTCCATTCTGTGGTCATGACTCTAGCGTACTGATGTTCAAAAAGATCTGATCCACATGGGACCACTTGAGATGGATGGAAGTCCCTTGGTTGAGTTTTATGTAATCCTTCTCTTTTTATGTCTGTTTTCTTCAGATCTACATCCAGATCCGACACCCTGCCAGTTTGAACCTACACATAGTCCGGGATGAGTATCCTGACTGGCCCCTAACTCTGGAAGGAGCTCTTGGAAAGAAGAAACACTACCAGCAGTTTCAGCCTGTGGTCAGTCTGGCCAAAGGCTACACACTTCACTGGGACCAAGCAGCACCTGCAGAGGTCACCATCTGGCTCATCAACTTCAACAAGTCAGTAGACCAGACCATAAATGTTTTGTCCCAAGATCCAGGTCCTGGTCTTTTTATAAAGAGGAACCAGGACTCAGATTCAGAGTGAGACAAATAAAAGTTTGGGAGGTTATGTCAAACATTTAATTATTTATTTTTACTAGTAGCACATTTTTTAAAGTTCTGTCAGGTGTGGGCTTCAAGTTTTTAGAAAATGACACGAAGTGAACTGAAGACATGAAATTGCTTTTAAAAACAGATTTTCTTTGTCAACACTCAGTGGATGTGCAGCTCCTCCCTTTGGACAGGCTGACTCTTTAAACCACACGATGGCTGCTTGTGATTCCAAGCATCTTTGAGTTTAACTGCATGGTCTGACTTRTGTCTAATGACACTGACTGACCTTATCGACAACACAAACACCTGGAGGCTGAGTCTGAAATCTGACTCGCTCTCTTTTAAATGTGAAAAAAAAAAAAAACGGTTGTTTTATCTGAAGGACGGAAAAACAGACTGAGAAAACAAAAAACACTCCAATCTGATCAAATAAAATACAAAGAAATCATTATGTTTATTTTGTTTGTAACTTAGCAATGCACATAAAAACATACACAGGAAATGTACTCAGGTTAAGGTAAGAAGGAAATAACTGAAGATAAAAGTAATTATCTGGTTAAAATAAGAGAGGAATTAAACTGTGGTGTTACAGACAGAGAGGGTGATCCAGATTGTCCATGATATCCATGACCACCTCATAAGTGTCTTGTTTTGCAGCTGATAATAGAGCCAACCAAACGAACAACAACCGACTGGCTGACCAATCAATCGACCAAACAACCAAACAACAATGGACCAACTGACCGACTGACCAATCAACCAACCAAACGAACAACAACCGACTGGCTGACCAATCGATCGACCAACCAAACAAACAACGATGGACCAACTGACTGACTGACCAATCAACCAACCAAACGAACAATGACCGACAGACTGACCGATTGATCAATCAACCAAACCAGCCCAACTAACAACAACTGACCGGCTGACTGACTGACCTGACCAGTTGATTGGGGCGGCTGTGGTGGAGTGGATAGGGGAGTCGTCCTGGAACCAGAAGGCCCATCAGAATTTTGTGGCGGTTTAGCCCAGTTAGGACTTCAACCTGTGTGCTTAGAGTTTTCTTTATCAGGACAATGAGAGCTACAACAGGCTCTGGTCCTTTGAAGTGAGCCTGACTGACAGCTTTTGTAAGGTAGTCAGCTCTCTGGTTAGCATTAATGCCAGTATGTCCTGGTACCCATTGAACAGTAACACTGTTGTATCTCCCCAGTTGTTTGATGGCTTCTGCACACTCCCAAGCCAGCCTCAGCAAGGTAGTGTTAGGCTAACCCTGACTCATTCCAGTCCAGTCTGCAGGTGATACATCTCCTCTCCTTTGATGTACAGTGGTTGTGAAGGACTCCCTCCCTTTCTTATTTATGTATTAACCTTTATTTAACCAGGCAAAGCACATTGAGATCACAGATCTCCTTTGCAAAGGCAGCCTGGGCCTGAAGGTAATCAGTTGTACAAGTTTTTGGTCTGTGGGGGAAAATGAAGTACCCAAAGAAAACCAATGCAAGCACGAGGAGAATATTCAAACTCCACACAGAAAGACCCCAGGTCCGAACCAGGGATCAAACCCAGGACCTTCTTGTTGTAAGGCATCAATGTTAACCATTAAGCCATCTTGCTTCTTAAAGTCAACCATCTCCTTGATCTTGAAAACATTTAGCTCAGGTGGTTTTGCCTCGCCACCTCCATATAGCTGTCCACCAATCTAATTCCCCTCCATCTCAATCACACCCAACCACTGCTGATTCATCAGAGAGTTTCTGAAGATGGCGTGATTCAGACCTTCACCGGAAATGATGGATGGATGGATGGATGGATGGATGGATGGATGGATGGATAGATGGATGGATGGATGGTCCCCTGCAGAGCACCAGTTATTCACTGAAAGAATGAGAGGAAACTGCCCATGTGGACTAACTGTGGCCTGTCAGGTAGTCAATAATCCAGGAAACAGTAGTCTTTGACATCAATCAATAAATCAATCAATGATTGAATTCAACATGTTTTGTTTACATTACTTTTGTTTGTTTGTTTGTTTGGTCTCAGAAATGACTGGATCAGCTTGGGCCTCTGCTACCCACAAGGTACCAACTTCACCATCATCGCTGACATCCATGACCGTCTGACCAAACAGACCCGTAAGACTGGGGTCTTCATGAGGACCAACCAGAGGGAGAAGATCAACCACTCCCATCTGAGCCGAGGATACTACTACTGGGAGGAAGAAACCGGGTCAGAACCAAACTAAAGTCCAGATTAAAACAGTTCAGAGTAAAAGTCCAGTACTGTACATTACTGAGTCTGACAGATTCTAGCTGCCCAAATGCTCAAACAACTCATCTGAGTCAATTCAATTCAGTTTACGTATACAGCGCCAAATCACAACAACTATTGTAAATGGTAAATGGACTGTACTTGTATAGCACTTTGCTACCCAACCAGGACACTCAAAGCTCTTCACMCTACAATCTGTGTCCTCATTTATCCATTCACACAGCACTCTGTTAGGTCTCTACAAAGCTAACATGTTCAATCATCTATGGAGACAAATCAGTGCCAATCACATCCATACACTGATGGGACACATCAGAGGCATTAGGGCTGAAGTGTCTTGCCCAAGGACACAACAACTGAGACAGCTGGACGGGGGATCGAACTGGTGACCTCCCGGTTCCAGAACGACTCCCCTAACCACTCTGCCACAGCCACCCCAGATCACTGTACACACACACAAAAAAAAAAAAACAATAAGTCTAAAGAAGTCAGCAGACTGTGCCAAATCTTCACTACATCACAGTCTCATATCCTGAGCAGCATATTGGTGACAGTGGAGAGGAAAAACTCCCTATTAACAGGAAGAAACCTCCAGCAGAACCAGAACCAGACTCAGGACAGGCGGCCATCTGCCTCGACCYGCTGGATTGGAGGAAAGGAAAGAGACACAGACAAACACAGAAGAACTGGTCCAAAAAATATCAACTAAATCCTGAAAAAGTAATTTTTTCCCAACAACCAACCTGTATGTTATGGAGGACCAAAACTGCCATGATTAGAAATAAAAGCAGAAATATACGAATGGCACAATAAATAAATAAATAAATAGACACACTTAAAATGCACAAACCTATTTTAAAAAGTAGAACTTTATCTTATGTTTTATCATTGACTTGACCTTCATATTTATTTTTCCAGCTTTTAATTGTCAGTTTTGGTCCTCCGTACGATATAGCTTTAAGACACTGAGTTGCTGCCATGTGACTGGCTTATTAGTTATTTGTAATAAACAGGTGGACCAAAGAAAATGGTAGACATGAGCTAGATGAAACATTAAAAGAATCATTTATAAGTTACAAAATCAGCGAGGGCTTAAAAATAGTTTTCTCTGTTATCACTGAAACACATCTGTCTAAACATCTGTCCAAACATGGAAAACATTTGTTCAGAAACATCTGTGCAAACTCAGGTAAAAACTAGAGAGCAGGAAACATTGTGTTAACAGCAGCAAATGTTCCTTCTTCACAGACCAACAGTCCACTGTGGCTTCAGTCATAGTCTCAACAGACACGTGAAGTCTAAGGTCTTATGATCAGATCGGTGTTTCTCATGTCTGCTGTTGTCTCATGTGTCCTGCAGCTTGCTCTTTCTGAAGATTACAGCCCATAATGTCAGGGAACAGTTTGCCTTCTGCTCTGTGAAAGGATGTGAGAGGATCAAGATCACAGCCAGCATCCCAGCAGGAAGRCCTCCCAGTAACTGTCTTATCAGGACCTACCCCCGACATGCTGAGCTGCCAGTGGTGGACGTCCCCATGCCCAGGAAGATGCCCACCTCCAGGCTGGTGAGTACTTCATCTGTCCATCCGTCCAGCTGTCTGTCTGTCTATTTATCCTTCTGTGAGTGTCTGYTGGTCAAGCCTTGGTTCATAGGACTCATAGGGCCAAGCCTGAAAAAACTACAGGAAGCTTCTCAAGGTGGGTCCCCCTTCTTGTTGGGGGAATAAAGATTGGGTGCAGAGGGGGTGGGGTCTACTGGTGTCATAAACTGGGTTTTGGATTGTGAAAGGGACTCCACAAAAAAATGGGGGTAGAAGTGGAGAACACTGACCCCTGAAGACTAACAGTTTGGTTGGACAGGTAGGACCTGAACCAATTCAAGGCAACACCCCTGATTCCCACCCACTGGTCCAGACGAGCTAACAGAACGTCATGGTCCACAGTGTCAAAAAGCAGCTGTTAGGTCTAAAAGRACAAGGATGACACAGTCACCGGAGTCAGTAGCTAAAAGAAAARCATTCAAAATGTTTAAAAGAGCTGACTCAGTGCTGTGGAGAGTTTTAAAACCAGAATGGAAAACTTTGAGAATAAATGCTCTTGAAGAAAAACCAAGTAACTGACTGTGCACAAGTTTCTCAAGGACTTTGGAGATAACAGAYCATTTAGAAGTTGGCCTAAAATGAGCTAAATTAGTGGTGCCTAGTCCAGGTTTTTTGTTAAGAGGTTGCACCACTGCATGTTTAAAATGATCAGGGACCACACCAGAGGAAAGACCACTATTGACGAGTTCGAGACAATTGGTTCTAGGGTGGGGAAACCTCTTTGAAGAGTCGAGGAGGGACAGCTTTGTTGGGAGAACCTGCAGGCTTCAGATAGATCTAATCTCCTGAAGAGAAGACAGAGATTAAGACATTCCTTAGCTTTTCTGTGTTTTCTCATGATTAAAGATGTTCTTTTCCTAACGGAGGGAAATCTCAGGTTCTGTGCTCAGCTGGGAGCCAGTAAAAATATTCCTGGTCTCTGTAGAATTCATCAGGAAACACAGTCGGTCTTCAGCTTTAAGCTCCGTGTTTTCTCTGGAAACCTGCAGTGGAGGAAAACATTTCAGTGTTTGCTTGGAGTCGCTTCACATTCAGAACCGGTCCAAGCAAGTGGACCTGAATGAGTTCGCCCTGAGTCCAGTCACTGCAGGGTTCAGGACCGGGTCTGAGCGGCCCAGTTGGATAAATTCTGATGAATTCTGTTCCTGTTTGTTTCTCCTCAGAACTCAGCAGAGCACTTCCTAGAGGTCAAACTGGACTCATACAGCTCTCGTTTCTTCCATATTAAAGAGGACTTCGCCTTCACTGAGGTATTACACAGCTTAACGCCAACACAAAACCTAATTATATTTCATGTGTTTTAAAGTTGATTCATATCAAATGGTTATTTAAAACTTTACATCCTTAAAACTTACAAGTGAAAGAGTAAACAGTGATTTATCATCATTCCCTGAGAAAATATTTGGTACAGACCCCTCACTGCTCTGTTGTTGGATATATCAGCTGCAGTTTGGGGTCCAGCTGCTGAACTCAGATGATAATAATAATAATGCATTAGTTTTATATAGCGCTTTTCGAGACCCTCAAAGACACTTTACAATTTTTCATGCATCATTCATTCACTCACATTCACACACTGATGGCAGTAAGCTACATTGTAGCCACAGCTGCCCTGGGGCAGACTGACAYAGGTGGGGCTGCCATGCTGCGCCACCGGCCCCTCTGACCACCATCAGTAGGCATGGCGGGGAGTCGAACCTGTGACTTGCGGGGTCCCAAAGCCGGCTGCTCTACCACTACACCACAGCCGCCCCATCTCTTTCAAGAGATACAACCATCTCTTGAAAATGCCCTTTTTATTGGCTGGCAGGTTGGAATCATAGGAACCTGTGTTGATTTAKAGGAAAACTACCCAGAATTCCATTTGTCATCTTCTTGTGTATTCCTGGGGCAGCACTGTGGTGCAGTGAAAACGTTATTTTCTGCCCTACCCCTCATCCTAACTCAACATTTTAGGATAATAAAGAATTAGTTAATAAAATGACCTGATTATTGTTARTGTTACTAACCTAACCTCCAGGTGTGAGCTTGGTGAGCTCATTTTTCAAACTCAGAATCTTTATTGTACAAAATAATATCCAGTCCTGTTCAATGCAAAGAATTCGTGTTAAATAGACCCATAGCTTTCAAAAGTTCTACTACTGAAACACTATCCATGTTTCCATCAAGGTTTTTTAATGTGCATGTTGAATCACATCAGGAAAGCTGAATGGAAACGGCTCGATTCAAAAAAACTACCTCTAATTCACATAAAGTTGATACGCTCGCTTGAGGTGGTTTTTGGGTTTTTCAAAAAAGAGTTAATGCTCAAAAGGAGAGATGGAAACACATTTGTCGAATCAGTTCTGACGTAGTGAACAGTTACCTCACATGTTTGATCAGCTGTTCTCTCTGTCTGAATGGTACCGGTACCAGAGTGACTGCAGCTGGACCCTCCTCCAGCTGTCGGTGTATTCTCAGTTATTCCTGTAACATGAAGAGAATCACATTTCTTTCTCTACGTCTGCAGACAGCAGGAACATCACCAGAACTAGTTGATATAACAGAATAAAAACATCTTTCCTGATAGCAGCAACATGTTCCTGATAACTTCTCTCCATGGTCCTGAGATGTGTGGACCTGCCAGTTTGTGACTTTTACTTCCTGTTTACTACACACATGCATCTGACGTAACTGATTCACTTCAAGCCAGTTGATGGAAACACGTCTGATTCGCATTTCTTCGTTTTTTCCTTTTTGCAAAATTTAAAGTTTGCTCAAAATTTGAATTCAAATTGGATGTAAACACGGCCTCAGGCAGGGTTAATAATTCTCCCCACACATCTTCTGACACTTATCCAAAGTTGGGTTTCATTGAGAACGTTTTCTGAGTCACTGAACAGTGTACCAGAACCTCCTCAAGTCCAACCCAAAATCCTTCTCCATGGCCTCCCCAAATTCCCCCCATGCCTGAGTTTTTGCATCTGCAACCACCAAAGCTGATAGATACCCTCTTTGCCACCCTGTACCTGTCAGCTGCTTCGGGAGTCCTCAGAGAAAGCCAAGTCTGGACGACTTCCTTCTTCAGCCTGATGGCCTTCATTACTGCTGGTCTGCTGCGACAGACACCAATAACCTTCAGATCACAGCTCCTAGAAGAKGCATCTGCAATGGAGGTCCTGAACATGGCCCATTCAGATTCCATGTCCCCGACCTCCACRGGGACATGTGGAAAACTGTCCTGGAGGTGAGAGCTGAAGATCACAAAGAGAGGGGGCTCCACCAAACCTTTCTGGCAGCTTTCCCCACCATTGGACCCAACTCACCACCAGGTGGTGATCAGTTGTTGGCTCCGCCCCTCTCTTTACCTGAGTGTCCAAGACATAAAGCTGCAGGTCTGATGGCACGATTACAAAATCTATTTGGCCTAAGGTGGCCTAGTACCAAGTACACTTATGGACCACCCTATGCTCAAACATAGTGTTCGTTATGGACAACCCATGCTTAGCACAGAAGTCCAATAACAGAACACCATTTGGGTTCAGATCAGGGAGGCTGTTCCCCCAAATTGCCCCCTTCTAGATATGCACATTGAAGTCACCCAGTAGAACAAGGGAGTAAGACGACACCCCTTCCAGGACACCATCCAAAGACTCTAAAAATACTGGGCAATCTGAACTGATGCTCGGTGCATAAGCACAAAAACATCAGAACCTTCCCTCCTGCAGCACAGAGCCACAGACCGGCAACCTTCTCCTTCACCAGGGTGAACTCCAACACTGAGGCACACAGCCGGGGGCTTGTGGATATCCCCACACCCGCCCGCCGCCTCTCTCCCTGGGCAACTCCAGAATAGCAGAGAGTCCAGTTCCACTCCAGGAGTTGGGTTCCAAAGCCCAACTGTATCTAGTTAACACTCAACCTCACCCACATCTCCAGCTCCTTACCCGCAAGTGAGCTTACATTCCACGTCCCTAGAGCTGCCAGGAATCGGCACAGCCAGGGACCCWCCCTTGCCTGCTGCCCAACATGCACTGCACCCGACCATGATGGTCCTCRCTGRGGATGGTGGGTCTATGTGGAGGTGGCCTCCTGTAGTCCTTTTGGGCTTGGCCTGGCTAAGCCCCAGGAACCAAGGTTCAACC
This sequence comes from Austrofundulus limnaeus, assembly GCF_001266775.1. Classification (NCBI taxonomy): domain Eukaryota; kingdom Metazoa; phylum Chordata; class Actinopteri; order Cyprinodontiformes; family Rivulidae; genus Austrofundulus; species Austrofundulus limnaeus. The sequence goes on from NW_013953049.1 coordinate 271,488, forward strand.
ACTGGAAGCACACTGGCGAGCCCTCACCCCACCGCACTCTACCCCACCCCAGTACCTGGGTCCAGGGAGGTGCCCCAGTTTCCCTTTTCCAGTTGAGTTTTCCAGATTTGGTTGCAGTTCCATTTCATCAAGGGTTCTGAACTGCTCTAAGTCTGACCCCTGCCCACCCCACCCCCAATGCCCTAGACAACAGAACCCCAGGGTCACAGCGGTACTCAAACCCTTCCACCACATTAAGGTGGCGATTCTGCAGAAGGGAGGTTAATAATTTTTTTTCAATTAAACTATATTCTCTTTAGTTTGTGTCAATCTCTACCCCCAGCTTTATTTATGGTTGAGTTTTATGTAAAATGTTGTCTTTGACATATTAGATCTTCTGAGGAGCATCAGAGATGGCTCACTCAACAAAACTCTTTAACTGAAAGCATTTGTTTTTTCAGGTGAACGGCAGGAAGTTAGTCCAAGCAGAAGATGGAGTGGAGCTGACAATAATAGATGGATTCAATGGAAATATTGTGGAGACCAAAGGTTTCAGGAGCTCCATCTTACAGGGGATCCCTGCACAGATCCAGAATTATGTCCATGGACTAAAAGACGGGTGAGCAGCAGCTCCTCTGCTCTCTCAGATACTGTTGGATATCAGTAGATACTGTTAGTATCTACTGATATCRAACAGTATCTYACAGMTATCAGTAGATACAGTCAGGGTTTCAAGCTCATCATAGCACAGAAACAGCACTGGTGAAAGTTATTAATTATGGGGGTTGGACAATGAAACTGAAACACCTTATCATTTTAGTGTGGGAGGTTTCATGGCTAAACTGGACCAATGGTGGCCAGTCTTCATTAACTGCACATTGCACCAGTAAGAGCAGAGTGTGAAGGGTCAATTAGCAGGGTAAGAGCACGGTTTGGCTCAAAATATTGCAATGCACACAACATTTTATGTGACATACAGAGTTCAAAAGAGGACAAAGTGTTGGAGCATCTGTGACCAAGACAGCAAGTCTTTGTGATGCATCAAGAGCCACAGTATCCAGGGTAATGTCAGCAGACCACCAAGAAGGACCAACCACATCCAACAGGATTAACTGTGGACYCAACAGGAAGCTGTCTGAAAGGATGTTCTGGTCTAAAACCAGATGTTTCACTTTCATTGTCTAACCTTTATAATCTCATAGACTTAGACAGTAGACTTGTAAAAAACAGTCTTGTTTTCCAGTATTTAGACAGATCCTGAACGTTGTTGAACACATAAAGCCAGACCAACAGAAGTACTGTTGTGTTTCCACCAGGTCCATCGTCCTCATGACATCTAAAGGCCGTGTGGTTACCAGAGGTCCCTGGACCAAAGTTTTGGYGGAACTTGGTGCAAACAAAAACATTAAATTAAAAGGTAAATATTTTTCCACTAATTACTTTAATAAGTATGCTTGGAGTAGTCTTGTGGTCGTTTATCTTTAAGATGATTTGTGATCTGTAGTGAGAATAGGGAGAAGGTGGAAGACAGCATGGAGAGGTGAAGCTATGCTCTGCGGACAGTACAGGAGAAGCTGGACACAGAGATAAAGATGAACTCTGTTATATTATGGAATTGATATTTGATACTTGAATGTGATTTATACGTTTATATTTGTTCCAGATAAGATGGTGTTTGTCGGCTTTAAAGGCTCCTTCCAACCAGACTGGGTCAAACTGGAAGTCAGTGATGAGCAGGCCAAGATCCATCAGGTTCTGAGTGTTCCTGTGCTGCACAAGATGAAGCTGTGAACAGCAGGTCAAAGGTCAGGTGTCAGCAAAATCTGTGCCAAGGTTACAGACAGTTTTTAAAACATGGACCTGACCCAGAACTGAAGACAGGCTTCTTATCACATGAATAAGATTCAGAGCAAAAGTTTATATATATGTAAATATATAGAGATTCCCCACTCTTCAGTCACATGTGGAAGTGTCCCTGAACAAGACACTGACCCCCCCCSSCCCCCCCCCCCATCAGTGTATGAGTGGGACCTAAAGCACTGATTTGTCTCCACAGGTGATTCCTGTTAGCTTTGTAGAGACATGACACAGTGCTGAGTGGATGTGTGTGTGAAGATGTGTGGAAGCTGGTATTTCCTACTATGTGGGGACCATGTGGTACCTATAAGGACCTAAGCCTAGTCCCCATGTGGGGGGGGGGGGGGGGGTCTGCAGAAACCTGTGAGGTTAGGGTCAGGGCTAGGCTGTAGAAATGAATGGAAGTCAGTGTAATGGCTCCATAAAACTGTGTGTGTGTGTGTGTGTGTGTGGACGGGTTTTTCCTACAACGTGGGGACAATTTTCCCAAAAAAATCAGCCTCATGGGGACCACTGTCAGGTCCCCACWGTCCAAATGTTAATTCCAGGTGTGGGGTRAGGTTTAGGACCAAGGTTTAGGTTAGTTTAGGGTCAGGTAAGTTTCTGWGAGGTTAATMTTWGAGTATATGGTCAGGGTTAGGATATAAAGTCTAAAAAACATGAATGGAAGTCAATGGAAGGTCCCCACGGGGTCGAGAAACAAACGTGTGTGTGTGTGTGTGTGTGTGTAAATGAGGACAGATTATAAAGAGCTTGCAGTACTCTGTTGGACAGAAGGTGCTGTATTAACTTTTATATTTAATTCAGTGACATGAAAGGAAATCATCTTTAATGTTTGTGTTTCTGAACATAAAGAATCATGTGACCTGAAGATTAAAGAGAAATATTGTGTCAAACAAACAGAAACTCGTTCAGGAAACAGAAAGAGGTTAAAAAGTTTTAAATGTTTCCTGAAGTCGGTCCATCTGAAGCACTTTGACTTCCTTCCCTGTTTGTTAGGAAACTGCTTTAATCAGTTTGTGTTTTTCTTGGTTTTACAGTGAAACTATTTACGAAATGTTTCTTTTTAAAAACTGTTTTATTGTAAAGTTGAGGAAATATTACAATTTTTTTATATTTTTTTTAAATGCAGGATTTCTCATTTTCTGAACTGGTTTAAGTTGTGGAGGGCTGCAC
>NW_013953049.1:274854-276483 GCF_001266775.1 Austrofundulus limnaeus
TCGGTGACCCCCGCTGTGTTCCTGACACTCCTACAGGAAATAGATTGAAAATCAATTTTCTGGTTAAAAAAAGTTTTTGCCGAGAAGCTGGTCTTTTTTTCGGAGGTGAATTGTTTCCTGTTTCTAAACTTTATTTATTGTACGTATTATATGTCATAGTTTGTGTAAAACTCAGTGTTGTTGTTATTTGTGACTCATCTCATCAACACGAGGATCAAGACTAAAAGTGCAGAAACAGGCAGATACAGGGTTTTGATTCAAACGTCTGCAAAAATTGCATTTTGTCAAAATCTGATGAATTAATGTCATTTATGTATCATTTAAATGATCTGTCTGAAATATTATCAGAATTTTTTTTTGATTTTTTGAGCAGCAGCAAAAACCCTGATTTTGAAGAAAAATACCTTAAAATTTGAATTTTTCCTGAGTTAGCAATGTTTTTGTTTCTTTCCAACTGGGAGATGTTAATATACAAAAAAATATATTTTTGGTTTCCTCTTTATTCACATGAAAAATGACTCAATAAATGTGCATAAAATCAGGCTTCAGACCAAACAGTGATGTATCATATRTGTGATAAACTGATGACATCAGGATGATCCAGGTGTCTAAATGTAGTTTTTAAAGCAGGAATGAGATCATTTCATCCTCAGTCTGAGATGATGAGTCACATGTTTCATCACTTCTTCAGGGTCAGGCTGTAAACTCAGCTTCTGTTTGTAAAAAATAAAAACATGTTTGAATGTTTTTCCTGTAAGAAACAATAAAACATGTTTGTGTTGTTCTGCAGGTTTCTGTCCACAAACAAACATTTTACTGACCAGATGTAAAAACTGTTCTTATCTGTGAACAATTACAAACTGTTTTCTTAAACTTTCATCCAGGATGAAATGAATTAAAACACAAAAATCAAACCTTTTCTTGAACAGGGAGGAGAGCCCYGCCTGTGGTCTGAACTGGAACCAGGTCCCTGATGGACCTGCAGGGGTCCAATGGGACCAGGTTTTAGTGTTCAGACCCTGCAGGTCCACTGATCCTCAGCCCAGGATTGAAATACTACTTTTTATTTCATGAAAAGTTTTATTTTCGTGTTCAGTGACAAATCAAAGCATCCAGAGCAGAACTCTGGATCAGAACCACGTGTTTGTCAGGACCAACAGAACGTAAATATAAAAATAAAAATAATGTGCTGTGATTGGTTTTCAGTCATTTCAATAGAAACAGAGGATTTGAACTGAATCGATAACTCTTCAGGTTTCACAGACCCAACAGTCTGACYTGAGTTCATGTGATCCTGCAGAAGCTCACTGATTGGCTGGAAGACACAGGAAGTCCATCAGAACACTCCCTCACAGTTCCTGTTTGAGAGGAGCAGCCCTGTTTCCCTGCAGGTCAGGCTTCTTGTCCTCCACCTTCTTCTTCTTCTTCTTGGTTGCGTTGTTGTCGGCAGCCTTACCTGGAAACACCTGACCCTCCACCGTCACGTCMGCACAACGCTCCTGAGCCACCAGGAAGTCCCGGACCTCCCAGGCCAAACTGCCGTCCCGCAGCATAAAGATGACCCGGTTAGAACCCACCACAAACCTGGAGGATGGACACACACACACACACACACACACACACACACAC
>NW_013953049.1:278680-279723 GCF_001266775.1 Austrofundulus limnaeus
ATATATAAAATATTTTCTATATATAAAATATATATACTGTATATACACACATTATATTTCGTTGTATGTTCTCTAGATCAAACTGTCAACATTAAACTTTGGACAGTTTAGGTGTTGAAAACAGGCAGGCTGCAGGTAAAACACACCTGAGTTATAAATTAAATGGAACGGTTCTCACTTTAAASAGTTTATTTTAATGTTTGTGTTGTTTATTTGTAAAAGAGAGGAGCGCTGATAAAAACCAGCTGCTACTCACGAAGGAGCTCTGCTGACATTTTTCATGATTAAAACGTTACGAAGCTAAAGACAGGAAATCCAACTGTTGGTCAGAAACAAAGCCCTGAGGTGTGTTCTCACCTGTCGGGACAGACAGGTAAAGCTTCACACACTTCCTACCTCTGAACATCGTAGTTGGCGTTGAAGAGGCTGCCCTGCCACAGACCTGTGATCTCCTCCGTCTCCTTCTCCGTGGGATTTCCTGACACCGTAGCAAACACCATCAGGGTCCGGCCTTTCTTTGACATCTTCAGGAGCTCCTCTGGTTTGGACGCGTCCACCTTGGAGAAATCGATGGGTGGAGGAGAGCGTCTGTGCTCAGGAAGGTCTCCTTCTTCAATGTCATCATCTTCCTAAAACATACAGCAAAGCTTCTCTGTGACCCCAAACTGTTTTCTTCAGTTTCTAACCTGATCACAGAAAATGACTTGTACACACTTTACTGTTTACAGTAAAACAAACCGTTTTCTACCTGCAGGTAGAAATAACCTGGTACCATCAGTACAGTAAGGTAAAAGATATATTACTGCCATCAGCTAGGCTAACAGCCACTAAGCTAACAGAAGTAGACATGTTAACAGCAGCCGTCGGGCTAACAACTGCAGCCAGGCTAACAGCAGACAGCTATAAGTCAGGCTAACACTAGTCAAGCTAACAGCAGATAACTATAAGTCAGGCTAACACTAGTCAAGCTAACAGCAGATAACTATAAGTCAGGCTAACACTATTCAAGCTAACAGCAGATAACTATAAGTCAGGCTAACACT
>NW_013953049.1:281093-284800 GCF_001266775.1 Austrofundulus limnaeus
AGGCTAACACTAGTCAAGCTAACAGCAGACAGCTTAATAACATTCAAGCTAACAGCAGACAGCTTAATAACATTCAAGCTAACAGCAGACAGCTTAATAACATTCAAGCTAACAGCAGACAGCTTAATAACATTCAAGCTAACAGCAGACAGCTTTAAGTCAGGCTAACACTAGTCAAGCTAACAGCCGCTAACCGCCTCCTGCTGAAAACAACACAAACCTCCCACTGTTCCAGGAGCCGAGCCATATCTGCGTCATTGTAGTCTCTGATGTCCTTCTTCTTCTTCGGTTTTTCTTTATCTGCTAATAAAACAGAAATCAAACAGGAGCCCAGGAGCAGCACGAACAGCCTTCGGAAGGCAYCCGCCATCTTTACAGATGTTGCGCTGTGATTGGCTGAAGGAGAATGGATCATGAGGGGACTGAACGTGAACACGTCAGTGACGTAATGACGCTCACTACAGACAGGAGAACAAAAGGCATGACCGTTTCAAAATAAAGGCTGAAATCAATCATTTCAAATCCACTTGTTTGTGTGCTACAGCGGCCGTGGTGTTAACTAGACTCTAAAAAAGTGCATTTTATTATTATTATTATTATCATTATTATTATTATTTTATTAATTTTTTTATTATCATCATATTTTGGTTATTGTCTTAATATAATTTGTTGTGTGTCTGTTTTTACACTGCTTTATATTAATCTGATTTGTTCGGGGTTCTGAGGGACCGGTCCATTTTGAACGGTTCTGTAAACTTTACCTGAACCTGAACCTGTTCTGATAAAAACCTGAAGCAGGTCCATCTGAACAGTCTGTGATCAGCTGGGATTTTATTTTGAAACGCCCAGCTTCCGGTCTTGTTAGCATGCTAGGCTAACGTTTCATGTGACGCTACAGCGGGTCTCATTCCGGAGCGGCAGCTCGTCTCCCTGAAGGTTGGAGCGGTTCTGTTCCGGATCAGTTCGGCCGGTTTGGACCGGTTGGTGTGAAACCTCCGCCGGTAACAGTGGACCGGAACCGCAGGTTTCCCGCAGTTCTGCCCGGTTCGGCGGACCACACCCTCCCTGCTTCCTGACCTGTGGATCCACATGAGCTGGACTGCTTCACAGGTCATCCAACGAACGGCTGACATGGAACCGACAGCGGATCCCGGTCCATCTGCGGTTCCGAGCTGAGCTGCAGAGCAGGAGGACCGGCGGACCATGAAGCTGCCGAACCCCGGGTTCCGTCTCAGAAGGAAGAGGTTAAAAACGGACTGAACCGGTTCCTCGCAGGATTTCACTCATGAATAATGGTGCTGGAAGGGAACCAGAACCAGAACCAGAACCAGCCGGATGGTGWTGTGAGCATGAGTCCAGCAGGTCAGAGGTCAGAGTCAGTGAGAACCAGAACATCTCGGTCCAGTTTCAGGCCCCTGCTGATGAAAAACTGATCGAACCGTGTGATCCACCTGGACATGTGTGCTTGGTTCCTGTCAGGACTCTGGACTTTGTCTTGTCTTAGAACCTGCTGGTTCTGCACAGGTCTCAGACCCGGGTCTGTTGATCTTCAGGGCATTTACAAGTTCATGAAACCAGCTGACCCAGGTCTGACCCAGGTCTGACCCAGGTCTGACCCGGGATTCTATCTCTAAATAATGTAAAAACTTTATTTATAAGATCCTTAAGAACAGAGCAGCAACTGAGTTCTCCTTATGTTTACATTTAGTGCATTGTTTCCTGTTTACTTCCTGTTTGTTTGACTGCTTCCTGTTTGTTACCTGTTTACTTCCTGTTTGTTTGACTGCTTCCTGTTTGTTACCTGTTTACTTCCTGTTTGACTGCTTCCTGTTTGCTTCCTGTTTGTTACCTGTTTATTTCCTGTTTGTTTGACTGCTTCCTGTTTGTTACCTGTTTACTTCCTGTTTGACTGCTTCCTGTTTGCTTCCTGTTTGTTACCTGTTTATTTCCTGTTTGTTTGACTGCTTCCTGTTTGTTACCTGTTTACTTCCTGTTTGTTTGACTGCTTCCTGTTTGTTACCTGTTTACTTCCTGTTTGTTTGACTGCTTCCTGTTTGTTACCTGTTTACTTCCTGTTTGACTGCTTCCTGTTTGCTTCCTGTTTGTTACCTGTTTATTTCCTGTGTGTTACCTGTTTATTTCCTGTTTGCTTCCTGTTTATTTCCTGTTTACTTCCTGTTTACTTCCTGTTAGGCCCCCACGTACAGATAAGTGATATCTGAAGAGTTGTGTTCATAAAGTTGGGCCGGTCAGGCAGCAGGATGCAGTGGGCAGCCTCAGCACCAGCCAGATAATCCGGACCCTCTGGACCCTCTGGACCGTCTAACTGGACCGCTGTCAGAACCATGGCGAGCGGAGGTTCTGGGACGTGGTGCACTGAAGGATGGGGCGGGCCGGTCAGCAGCAGCGTGCAGCAGAGGAAGAGACTGTCGTCCATCTGTGACAGCTGTAAGGCCAAGGTGCAGCTGGTGGCCGACCTGCTGCTGCTGTCCAGCGACACCAGACCGGTCCTGAGCTTCGAAGGTGCGGTCCTGGCCGACACCTTTGACCAGTGCCGCGACACGGTCATCGCTCGGACCAAAGAGCTCTCCATCCTGACCCACGACATCCAGAGCCAGCTCAACATGGGCCGTTTCAGCGAGGTGGGGGACCGCCTGCTGGAGATGGCGGACCTGGTGGTCTCTCTTACCGAATGCTCGGCCCACGCCGCCTACCTGGCCGCCGTGGAGAGCCCGGGCTCTCAGCCCTGTCTGCCGGGCCTGGTGGACCGCTACAAGGTGACCCGCTGCCGGCACGAGGTGGAGCAGAACTGCGCCGTCCTGCGAGCGTCGCCTCTGCCGGACCTGACCCCCCAGCTGCTCCTGGAGCTGTCCCAGAACATCTCCACCAGCCTGAAGACCCTGTCGGACGTGTCGCTGCTGGCCAGCGACGGCTCCAGGGACCGCTTCGCCAAGGAGCAGTTCAAGCTGAGCGTGAAGAGCATCAGCACCTGCGGGACCGCCTTCCTGGCCTGTGTCAGGGAGGTGAAGACCCAGCCCAGCGACCTGACCCGGACCCGCTGCGTCCTCTTCAGCGCCGCCCTGGTCCAGGCCGTCAGCGCCCTGGTGGGCTTCGCCACAGAGCCTCAGTTCCTGGGCAGACCTGCCAGTGTCTCCCCTGAGGGGAAGGGGGTCCAGACTGCGGTTCTGGGCGGAGCCATGAGCGTGGTGTCGGCCTGCGTCCTCCTGACCCAGGGTCTCAGAGACGTGGCCCAGCACCCCGACAGCAGCTCCAAGATGGCCGAGTACCGCGAGCGCCTGAGGAACTCTGCGTGTGCGCTGTCTGACGGCTGCACCCTGCTGACCCAGGCTCTCAGGGAGCGCTCGTCCCCCCGGACCCTGCCCCCGGTCAACTCTGTCTCCTAGTCCTGGACCCGCAGGGCTCCTGCGACCCACCAGACACAGCAGAACTGTTGGACTGCAGCGGGTCTCTGGAACRGGCTCTGCAGGCCTCTGAGTCGTGCTGGATGCGACCCAGACCCTGGAAGAAGCGAGGACTCAYACACTGGTGGTCCTGGTGGTCCTGATCCGGAGTCAGCAGCAGTTTTATTGGAGTTCTGTTAAAGGATTCTTTTATTTTCACTAAGTGTTAAAGCTGCTGTGTGTGTGTGTGTGTGTGTGTGTGTGTGTGTGTGTGTGTGTGTGTGTGTGTGTGTGTGTGTGTGTGTG
>NW_013953049.1:284912-286308 GCF_001266775.1 Austrofundulus limnaeus
TGTGTGTGTGTGTGTGTGTGTGTGTGTGTGTGTGTGTGTGTGTGTGTGTGTGTGTGTGTGTGTGTGTGTGATGGTTTTACACTATTTACCAGAACTACTTGTAGGATGTTCCATGTAAACAACTATTTATTTGAACCATTAAAGCGGTTGGTTCTGATCCGTGTTGTTGGACTGATGAGCATCAGCTGAGACATGTTCCTGTTAAAGACTTTATTTAATATTAAAGCTTTTTAATGTTTTACTGGAGTTATGTGGACCCCACTCACGGGGGGGGGGGGGGGGCTCCTCCTGACCCCCACCTGCTCCCCGAGAGCCAGCCGTGACTTTTCCTTGTTAGCTTTAGCTAGGAGCTAAACCAGCAGGGTTAAAACAGTTTATTATAAAATAAAACTTTACAGTCAGGCTCCCCTTAGAGATGGCTTATTAAGAGTTTATAGATAGGTTATTAACTCATCTGTAAACACTTTATAAATCATTAATAAATGTTTATTATGTAATTAAAGATGAGAAAGAGACAAAACTGTCCAGTTTCTTATCAAATAAAGAGATAAATCTGTTTACGTACATATTACATCTAAATGTGTTTATTAAACGTTTCAGACTGGGTTACTACACTGTAAGTACTATAACTTAACATATTGTACTGTATTACTGCAGTATAAATATTCACAACTGTCAAAGGGAGACTTATTGAAAAGTGTAAAACACTATTAATTAATGACAAACATAAATGCCAAAAGTTAGTCTTTAATGTGAAWATTTATSTTTAYAACTTTAAAACTAGTGTTGATTGTCAATATTTGAAACTATTGTTCAAACATCTGTCAACAACAATGTATCAAAAAAATCATCTTAACACAGCAAATAATCCCACCCCATCCAAGGTAATGTACAGTTTTACACTTTACTATAAAGGTCCCTTTAATATTTGTGGATATTTATATTACAGTAATACAGTACTACAGTAATACATTATGTTATAATATGTGTTTCTTAATCATTATTGTGCTTACAACGCAGTAAACTACGGTAGTCTTAAATGTTTAATACACAAACAGATTTGTCTCAGTATTTGGAAAGAAACCAYACAGTTTAGTCTTTTTTAACCTTAATTAGTTTAGTTTTGTTTTTGTAGTTTAGTTTATTTATTTCTTCTAAAAAAACAACACAAATTCAACACAACAAAAAACACAAATCTTAAATCAAATGAAAGCTAGCAGAAGAAGATAAAATCTTATATCTGCCCCTTTTTCTCAAATAAATAACATCAAAAATAATCTACAGTTTATAAAAATCAAAAAAGAAATTTTAATTCTAATCAGACAGATTAAGAAAGAATTTGGACCTGTTTCATTCAGAGCAAACACCCAGCGTGTTCCTCACAATAACAGTTAAC
>NW_013953049.1:286318-288287 GCF_001266775.1 Austrofundulus limnaeus
TTATTGTTCAAACATGTAACTGTTAGCAAGGATGATGTATCAAAAAAGTAAAAAAACGTCATGTTAAGACCATCCAAAACACTGTACAATTTTACACTTTACAATAAGAACCACTTTTATATTTGTAGATATTTATAACACAGTAATACAGCACAATATTATATGTTAAAATATGTGTTTCCTAATTGTTATTGTGCTACAAGGTAAACTAGTCTTAAATGTTTAATACACAAACAGATTTGTCTCAGTATTTGGAAAGAAACCAGACAGTTTAGTCTTTTTTAACCTTAATTAATGCATAATAAACACTTATCAATAATTTATAAAGTGTTTACAGATGAATTAATAACCTGTGTATAAACTCTTTATAAGCATCTCTAAGGGGAGCCTTATTTAAAAGTGGTATAAATGTTAACATTAAATACAGTCATTTATGTTTATGAGATTTCATGTCAGCTTCTCACCAGTGATGACACTAAATGTTACTAACACTATAGATTACATTATCATCAGTTTTAATGGGACTTCAATCATTTTCTTTCTTACTAAATATCAAGTAGTTTTTGTCCAGATTCAAAAAAATGAAGTTGAAATCAAGTTTGTATTTTTATAAATTCTGTTTGTATTTCCTCCAACATCTGTTCAATATTTTCACCAGAACAAAAAAAAAGTGTCATCAGCAAACAAAATACATTTTAAAGGTTTCGACACGTGAACTAAATCAAACAAACAAAATAAACAGTTCAGCTCCAAGCACAGAACCCTGAGGAYCTCCACAACTAATATGACAGAATTCAAATCTTACGTTTACCTTTACAAGCTCTTGTTCAGATAACAGACATCCAACAGTTCTAGGGTCAAAAGCCTTGGRCTGAGCTTACATCATTCACACACTGTTGGTGGTAAGCTACATGTAGCCACAGCTGCCCAGGAGCACACTGACAGAGGTGGGGCTGCCATGCACCGGTGTCACCGGACCCTTAGTTTTATGTCTTCAGACAGACCTGACATGTTTCATTTAATCCAAACGTTTTATGATTGTTTTGTGTTTCTGGCATGATTTCTTATTAAACCTGTCACACTGAGCTGGTTGTTCCTTTAACAACACACCCAGGCTCCAGCTGAATGATTCTAGTTCAGTCAAAGTTCTATAATCTGAAGCTTTCTGGGACATGAAGGACCAAGGCCTCAGCTTGGACTGGGTCCAGCATTACTCAGGTTTCCTGACTGACCTCAGGTCCAAACTGTGGTCCACAACAGGAAGCCTACAGCCGCCGCTATCAGGAGTGGCTTCCTTCACCAGAAAAAAAATGCTGCAGTTATAATTTTAGGCCAGGCTTCGCCCACTTCCTGTCACAGGAGGGAAACACTTGTCTTTCCTGTTCCTCAGGGGGAAAGCAGCTGAAAAACCTCCATCTGTGGAGCAATGGAAAAGCTTCCCAGCTGGACTTTAGTTCATATTAAAATACTAAAAATACTTTATTAAAACATAATCTATTAAAATACTCTCATAAAAATGATTTTACCAAGAGGAATCTCATGGATGCAGACCTGTGAGCTTCCTGTTCAGCCTGGACGTCTGAATCATCAGCAATGGTCCTGCAGGTCTTCCAGGTCCCAGAAGGTTTGACATGTAACCAGTCTTGTACTTGAACACCTGTTGGACAGTAAGATCTGTTGGAGAAATACACCTGTTGGAGAAAAACACCTGTTGAACAGGAACACCTGTTGGAGAAAAACACCTGTTGAACAGGAACACGTGCAGGGATTATAAACTGCTCCACCATTATATAACTGGTAATGTTTATTAAAACGATCAGAGGGTCATTAAAAAAACTGGTAAAGTTAATTAAAACTGTCAGAGGGTCATTAAAAAAACTGGTAAAGTTAATTAAAACTGTCAGAGGGTCATTAAAACACAGATGTTTATTAAAATGGTCAGAGGGTCATTAAAACAGATGTTTATTAA
>NW_013953049.1:289287-290583 GCF_001266775.1 Austrofundulus limnaeus
TAGTTAATTAAAACAGTCAGAGGGTCATTAAAACACAAATAATGTTAATTAAAACAGTCAGAGGGTCATTAAAACACAAATAATGTTTATTAAAATGGTCAGAGGGTTATTAAAACGGTCAGAGGGTCATTAAAACACCGGTAAAGTTTATTAAAACAGTCAGAGGGCCATTAAAAACAGGTAAAGTTAATTAAAACGGTCAGAGGGTCATTAAAACACCGGTAAAGTTTATTAAAATGGTCAGAGGGTTATTAAAACGGTCAGAGGGTCATTAAAACACCGGTAAAGTTTATTAAAACAGTCAGAGGGTCATTAAAAAACTGGTAAAGTTAATTAAAACAGTCAGATGGTCATTAAAACACCTGTAAATGTTTATTAAAATGGTCAGAGGGTCATTAAAACACTGGTAAAGTTAATTAAAACAGTCAGATGGTCATTAAAACACAGATGTTTATTAAAATGGTCAGAGGGTCATTAAAAAACTGGTAAAGTTAATTAAAACAGTCAGATGGTCATTAAAACACCTATAAATGTTTATTAAAATGGTCAGAGGGTCATTAAAACACTGGTAAAGTTAATTAAAACAGTCAGATGGTCATTACAACACCTGTAATATTTATTAAAATGGTCAGAGGGTCATTAAAACACCGGTAAAGTTTATTAAAACGGTCAGAGTTGTGGAGAAAAATATTCACTGTTGATCTGAAGTAGGTAAGGACTCTGACGAAGACAATCAGACATTTTAGGTCAAACCAACAACGTCTCTGATCCTTCCTTCAGAGTCAGAGTCCAACTAGTTCTCTCTGCTGAAGGAGACATATGTACATTAGAAGCAGCGTGTGTTAATGTAAGCTAGCCGTGGAGTGTTCGCTTCAACACGAGAAGCAAAGCAGCACATGATGAATTATTAATGACTTCAGCTGATTAAATGACAGAGACACGTTTGGACCAGGTCTACAGTCCGAACAGGTTCTGACTCAGCAGGTGGGTTGGGTTAGTTAAACAGTTCACTTGTTCATCAGCTGCTGATAACAAAAAGAGTTTTAACCCTTTCAGAATGTTTTGGTCTGTACCAGAGAGCCTGCAATATTAGTTTGATTCATCATAACTGCAGCTGCAGCTGGGAGAGACAGGAAAGAACCGGTTCAGGTTGGTTCTCCAGCTGTCAGGTCCAGGTATTTCTCAGATACACTATGTGGGGACTGTGTTTGTCGCTAAGTACATCTATCTATCTATCTATCTATCTATCTATCTATCTATCTATCTATCTATCTATCTATCTATCTATCTATCTAT
>NW_013953050.1:0-1250 GCF_001266775.1 Austrofundulus limnaeus
TATATATATGTGTGTGTGTGTGTGTGTGTGTGTGTGTTATTTATAAACACACTGTATTCATCTGCGGTCAGGAAGGTTCCTAGTCAGCGTTTGTTTCTGTCGGGAATTTTAGCGCGACACACCGCACACCTTCGAGCTAGCTAAGTTTGGAAATTTGAGCAGTCGCATTTACTTTGGCTGGGAACTCGAATATATATACATGTATTGTTATTTTCTTTAGCGGGAGATAATGCAGATGCTTGTATTTTAAAGTGTCAGGAGCATTGCGAGTTGTTTGTAAAAGAGGTTGGTCAGAAGAAAAAAGCATTTTCCGARTCGTTAGCACATTTTATTTAGTAGCTCGAGCAGCGCAGACTAGAGCAATGTTGTAGTTTGGTTACAAACTAGTATTAATTTTCTAACATATTTATAATTCCCCGTGTTTATGAACCAACAAGTCAAGTTAAAACCTATTTCAAAGACTTTTATTTGTTAAGAAGAGCGTGCGTGGCGCAGAGTGTGTTTACTGTGATAATGTGACTGCGCGGTGTGAGGAGAAAATAAAGCCAGGATGGACAGGGACTTGTTGAGGCAGAGTCTGATCTTTCACGGACAGTCGCTGTTTAACAAACTGAAATGTGAACAAACCGAGAACCCGGACTTCCAAGCAGTGGTGTCCGACCTGTCCAAAGCCACGTATGAAAGGTATGCAAACAATCTCTGAGGCTTTCATGGATTTCACAGAAATTATTATTATTATTATTATTATTATGAAAAACTCCTTGAACTTTTGCATAATTGTCATTTTGCTTGTAGGTAAAGATACTCTTTGTACTTCCTATAAAAGGCTGCGATACATTCTACTCACATACCTTTAGTTAAAATTATTAAAGTTAATACTGGCGATGACATTCAGGTTATTTTAATWTTTTAACATGTAACATCCATTTTGTGTAGCCAAAAAATGCTTAATTGTGACATTTAGCTGAGATATAACAATTAATAATGACAATTTGTATGTTTTTGACCCGTAATCAGTGACCCTAAAATGATACTAATCATCAGTCAAACTAACYTCTTCATTTTAACAGGTTAAATTAACAAGCTGTTAATTGAAACTTACCTTTTCTGCGATGTGGAGTGGCAGCAGATCTGCAGCAGTGTTGCCAGATGGGAAATGTTGAATTATCGTATCAGCAGCTCAGAATTATCGTATCTTGAGGAAAATTATCGTACACACCCACGTTACATTCTAGAGAGGCTCAAATTTA
>NW_013953050.1:2836-4243 GCF_001266775.1 Austrofundulus limnaeus
CCCCCCCCCCCCAAATTTCACGATCTTCTGCTCTGGCTTCTGCATTTCTTACAGGGCAATGATCGGGACCTTTTAATTAAACTAAAGGTTTTTTCTTTATGTTTCTTTTTATGCAGCCGAGGTGAGGAGCAAGACGGCTCGCTGGTTGAACAGTTCATCGCCAGGAAGGCGGACATTTTATTTTGTCCATCATGGAAGACCGCCAATCCTCACGAGCAGGAGCACGAGGACGAGGAGGCTGGAGGTCTGCATTGGTTCTCTCACATCTCTGACTCCTTCCTCTTTATGCAGTTCAATTGAGCACTTAACTTTCTCTTTTACTTGTTTAAGGTAATAACAAACTTCACCCATAGTGTGTCCTATGTAAATTGACAAAAGCATACTGATTAATCTAAGTCGTTGCAGTTATACAAGGTAAAAGCTATAGGAAATGTAGTAAAAGTTTGTTTTAGGAGTTGTCCAACGAAATTATCAGTGTTTTTGGACACGTTTGAATATCTGGTTTCTCTTTCAGAGCCGTATGCCATCATGCCCCCTGTGGAGGTCTTCATGGAGCTGCCGTACGAGGAGAGAAGAGCCATGATTTACAGGGATCTGGAGAAAGGAGACATCGTGGTGGGAAGGATCAATAACATCCGAGAATACGGCTTTTTTCTCACCCTGCTTTGCATGGCAGGAGGCCTGAAGCGAGACATAGAGGACCTAGAGTTGTCTGTAAGCCAGCTGTTTGGTTAAATGAATTGTTTAGTTTCTGTCGATGTAATCTGATGTGGTTTTTCACTCTGAACAGGTTTAAACAGCTGACAGGATCCTCAGTTTCCTTTTATTTTCTCACTTTAGGCTCTTTGTCACATCAGAGAAATTCCTTCTTCCAGCAGCCATGATGATCCCTTGTCTTACTATCAGGTCGGGGACCTGATCAGAGGTCAGTAGTCTTCAGATTGTTTTACACTTCTGTAAGAAGGGAACAAAAACAGAAGCACAGGATCTTTTTCTTTTGGTCACGATCCAAACCTCGGCTGGAATGGACCAGTAAATTAAGAGCTTTGCTTTTGGGCTCAACTCTTTCTTCACTGTGACTTCTTGAAGCAACGCCCTCTTTACTGAGGATTAGACCCTGATTTGTCCATCCATCTCATGCTCTTTTTTACCATTACTCGTGAAAAAGACTCCTCCACTTGAGACATCAACTCCCCTTGACACACACTGGGCCTCATGCAAGAACATGTTCGTATTCTTATCCTAAATTTCTCTTACTTTTGTACGAACATGTCACGTCAGATTCAACAAACTCTTCTATCTTCAGGAAAAGTGCCCTTACCAAAAAATAGTATACTTGAAGTTCATTTTAATAAGTATACTTGAGTATAAGTTTAAGTATATCAAGTATATTAGGCACCATGTACT
>NW_013953050.1:5636-18397 GCF_001266775.1 Austrofundulus limnaeus
GAAAACCCGTCTGGATAACAGCAGACTGACTGCTCGTAAAATATACGACAGGTCTGGACCACTCGTGAATTTTGTTTGTATCTGAAAAAAGTCTTAGAATACGAAAACATTGGTGAATGCCACAAATTCTCCTAAATCACTCGTACGCACAATTTAAGAACAAATCTGTGTGTATAAACAGTTCTTGCATGAGGCCCGTTGTGTCTTTTGGTTTTATGTTTTGTTATATTTTATCTAAACATAAAATGATTAAGAACAAAATGGCTGACTCTGTGGCAGTTTTAGTCCCTAATCCATGTTGTTATTGTGCAGACAGACCATGATTTTATCATTGCAAATATGTCTTTTACATTTTTTAAATTCCTTTTAGACCCAGCCTGGTAAAAACCAGCCTCTTGTTCTTCTCTTTCCTTCGTACAGAGGGTCTGGACTCTCGGCTATTGAGAAACGACTTCTTGCTGGAGGCGTGGACTCTGAAGTTTAAAACGATTGGATCTGATTTTACCCAATCGCTAACATTTGGCCGTGACGTATGCAGTGCGCCAGCTCTGTCACTGCATGGTCCRTACCGTCAGCTCATTCACGCATGCACTAAAAGAAACAGCCGAGACGGCTTTGTTTGATTTGGCATGTAGCATTTTGAGACACTGCTTGAAGACAGAATGGATTCAATTTCAGTCTTTYGTCACCTGCAATGTTTCATAGAAAAGGCAACGTTTGCAACAGATTTTTATTCCAGGAAAATGACAAAACGGAGATGAGCTGAATTATAATCCATTTAAGTTCGCAAGTTCATATAAATGAATATGTACACATCGTAAATCTATATTTTATTAATATCCAAATGTATATGACATTCTTCAGAATATAATTTAGCACATCTTTTAATATTAAGAATGGAAATAATTTCCAGTATTTTGTCCTAAATCGAGCGCATTAACCGGTAATCCAAAAGTATCTTTTAGCATATGTGCAAATGAGCTGATGGTTCGGATCGGGCAGTGACAACGTTCGCTAAACTACAGGCAAACTAAAAACGGCGCAGAAAATCGACATCGTTGTTCACAACTCCGCCTCCTGTTCGCTGATTGGTCCGGTTGAAATTCTACCGGAGAAATCCTTGTCTATGGGAGAAATCCCAGACGGAGCAGAGCAGAGAAACTAAAATTGAGTGTAACTGTCAGAAGACAAGGGCCAGGCTAATTTAGGCTCATGAAATCAAAGGAGCATTTTTATTAATGTTAATCTATGTTTTTATTTATTTTTTGTTCTACAGGGGGAGTGAAAGACATCGACCGGTACCAGGAAAAGATCACAGTGTCCCTCCATCAGGCCTGTCTTTCTTCCAGCTTGGAGCACATCAAACTGGGTGTCATTACTCGTGAAGAGCTGCCAATACACTACAGGTAACTCACTCAGTGACTGAACTGTGCCAGATGCATTATATTAAACAATATAAATGAGCTAGTAAATCCTACATGTAATGTTGACTCTCGCTGCTACCATTACTTGCAGTTGGATCCTCGAATACAAACTGGTCTTTTGTCAAGTATGTTGAAATTTAAGCCTGAAACTTAATATTTAAATGTAAAAACATATCATATGGTATTATTTTTTCTTTAAAACAAGTGGTCCAGATAATGTTTATCTTTTAAAATAAGCCTCTAATTTGCTTCTAGATGTAAGCTGAACCAGAGGTCTATAAAGTACTTGGAAAAAAAATTAAGTAAAAGTAAAATTACATGAACAGAAAATGACTTTGATAAAAAAAAACATTTCACTGATGAGAAAACTACTCAAGTAAAAGTCATAAAACTAGTCACAAAAATTGGGAAAGTAAAAGTACTTTTACACACTCTAATAAATAAACTGCTGAATTTACTGAACCAAACTGGTTCCTCTAAACCAGGTTGAGTAAATTGAGCAATATGTGTATTTTCTTTGCTCAGTTTACTCCACTAGGCTTAGTGGAGCCAGTTGACACGACTTGAGTAAATTCAACACTTCATTTTTTAGAGAGCAGAAACATCTTCTTTCATGATGAGTTCGAACATATTTAACTTTGTAATGAGCAACTAGGTGTTACATTTTAAAGTAAAGAAGTAAAAGTATCATTTTTAGCTTTAAAATAAAAGTAGAAGTAACTGTTTAAAAAAGTAATTGATAAAGTTACAAATCCTCATAAAAACTACTTAAGCACTGTAACAAATTAAATGTACTTATTTACTATAAACCTCTGAGCTGAACTAATAAAACTGGAAAGTATATATTGTTTTTAAGCATTTGACTGATTTTTTTGACTTTCAGTTTGTGTTCTGGTCTTTAACATTGTCTTCTCAGTCGCAGCGTTAGCGCAGCTTCTGACTCCAGTGAGACGTACGGGTGTATACTGACGAGGTGCCACGGCTATGAAAACCCCTCGGTGGTAGAATACCTTCTGGAGAAGGTGGGAATCAGCGACACACATCCGCCTTCCATGATGCGAGGACTGCAATGGTTAGAATGTCAGCCCCTCATTTTGTTTTCTTTTTCTCCACAACAATTCTTCACATTTGAAAATGAAGTAGAAAGCAGGGATGTGTTGTCAACAACTCAGTTTTTTTTTTTTTTTTTTTTGCTAATGCAAATCAAACAAAGACAAAAACAAGTTTGCTTGGAGTTAAGATTGTCACACTTCTGCCTTGGAGCTATACTTGAACATTGTTGTTGAGGAATTAGAAGCCTGTAATCTTTAAAGATCTCATACTTCTGCCTCTTTTCTTCACAGTAAACTCTTTCAAGAAGGGGATTTTGCTTCTGTAATCAGGAAGAAACAGTCTGCATCTTGGGCTTTAAAGTGGTAATGATGAGCTATTACCTTTTGCCACAGGAAATAAAGAAAATAAAGAAAATAGTGCCCCTTAATGACGTCTAGTTGTTCCTCTTTCAGTGTCCGTGCAGGTGTCGATCACTTCAAACATGGCCGACATGTGGAGGCCATGAATGAATACAACAAAGCCTTGGACATTGACCTTAATAACGTGGAGGCACTGGTGGCGCGAGGAGCTCTGTGAGTTTAACATCTTAAATAAGATCAATTTAAAACAACTTCCTCATAGCAATATAAAGTATGAGGAAGAATATTCAGGCTATGACACCTGTCTTGTTTTTATGGTTCGCTGGCCCTCTTTGCTGTTTGTCTTGGAATTCACTTCTTTTAGTTTTACACCTTTTTTAGTTGATTGAAGTCTTACTTATGTTGCATCTCACATTGTAAGAACATGTTTAATGCAGTTTAAACAAGCAGAGTTATTCAGGTTTGTTCTTTCCTCACAGGTACGCCAACAAAGGCAGCATCATGAAGGCTATATCAGACTTTGAACTGGCTCTGGAAAATTGTCCAGATCACCGAAATGCCAAGAAGTACCTCTGCCAGACTCTTGTGGAACAAGGAAAACAGTAAGCAGTGCACTGTTCAACTCACCTGTCCCCACGTTAAATACTTTTGTTTTGAAGTTACATGTCATTTTCATGGCACCCAGTTTACTTTTTGGTAGAGCTGGGCGGTATGACCCAAATTTTATATCAAGGTATTTTCAACAATTACACCGGTTTCACGGTATTTGACGGTATTTTTTTCCCTCACAGCTCAGCTTATAATAAAATGTGGGCCTACAAACTTTGTTTATATACTTTTTTCTTTTACTGTACCTCTGTATCACTGTTTCCCTCCTCTTGTACATCTTTTCGTCTTTGCCTGGTTGCAGACAGTAATCATGCATTTAGGTCCGACCATGAAGGGTTGAGAAAAAATCATTATCTGGTCTATCATTACGTGTTAAAAAACTTAAAATGACGACTCACCTTACACACCAGTCAACTCTGCTACACTACAAAACTACTCCCCCCTGGGCTTTTCACAATAGAAGCATGTTAGAGTCTCCATGCAATAATGTCTCCATTATAAAGTAGCGCGTTAAATCTAACCGTGCACGACACTGAAGAGTTGTTTACTATTCAGCGATGGTGAAAACGGGATGGTTTTTTTTATGTCAGACCATATAATCTGCTGAAACACACCACCTGCCGCCAGTTGTTCCAACAATAACGTTAGCAGGCTAATGCGCTTAGCGGTGCTGCGAGGAAACGTGTCCCCAGGGAAACAATTCACTGGCGGCCGCGACGAAACGTTCCACACGTGTTCAGTCTATTTACACCAGTATTCAGAAAAGTCATATAACAAAAATAAAAACCGGTTTTTGGTATAAAACGGTATACCRCCCAGCACTACTTTCTGGTAAATATTTCGAACTACAGTGCAAAGCAAAACTAAATAAAAGTCTTTATTGGACAAAGGGACACATTAGGGATTCAAATCTACTGTGGTTAGTGCGTCTGGAATTATCTCCCAGCTGTAAGTCCCCCCCAGCTCAGTTTGAAGTTTACTTAGAAGCAGGGTTGGGCAAAATCGTATCGTCAGAAAAACTTTAATCAATTTTTAATTATTTGTTTTGGCACTTGACGATTATTTCGATTAAYGCCACCAGGCAGACTGACWGGAGATTTCCCGTCAGTCGGCTCGGTGCTCCTCTCTGCTTCAAATATGACAGGCGGCACGACGGCTCAGTGGTTAGCACCGACGCCTCACAGCAAGAAGGTCCTGGGTTCAATCCCCGGTTCGGACCTGGGGTCTTTCTGTGCAGAGTTTGCATGTTCTCCTCGTGCTTGCGTGGGTTTTCTCCGGGTACTCCGGTTTCCCCCACAACACAAAAACATGTACAATAGGTTGCCTTCAGGCCCAGGCCACCCTTTAAAAAGAGATCTGCCATCTCAATGGGATTTGCCTGGTAAAATAACAGTAAAATAAAAAAAAAAAAGACAAACATTTTTTTTTAAGTTTCGTAATTTATTTATCATAACTCCAGTTTTATTTGGTCTATCAACACAATTTAAAAACTGATGTACAGCCTGAAGTCTGTACTTTTGACGCAAGGTGGAACAGATTTTTACAGAGAGCAAATCTTTCCCACTAGAGTGATTTAAATCGGTCATGTGACTAGGACACGCAGGCGTCCAGGGACTCCAGGGATTAATCGTCATGTTATTTGTTGTCGGCTAAATACAGCAATTAATTGTTATCATAATTATTTTTTTGTTAATATCGCCCAACCTAGGGCTGGGTGGTATGACCTCAAATTCATATCACGGTATGAATTGAACCCCTTCACGGTAACGGTATATATCACGGTAGAGAATTATCATAAAAAGTAAAGATAATGTAATTTTTAGAGCCTTTGTTTTTGCAGAAAACTGTATTCTTAATTAAACCCAAAGTTTTTGCTTTAATATCTGCCTGCCAAACAAGGAGCTTCTGCCTGCTGAACTGATCAGCTGCTAATCTGCTGCCGCTCATCATCATTATCAGAGCAGAAGCCGACTTTACATTAGCAAGATGGAGTTATGACTGAACGAATGTCCATGTCTTTTTTTTAAAATCATCTCTGTGGGTAACAATACATAAAAAACAAGTTTTTTTCTCCGACAATTGGGTGTGAAAAAGGTCAGTTGTTAAAGCTTCGCTCTGCGAGATGTGCAGCGGGAGGAGAGGAGAGGGAGGGAGGAGGAAATGATCCCGCGACACGACGTACGTAACTTTTCTATAGCGGGAGGAGGAAATTTTGAGGATTTGTTCTCTCTATACGTGTTTTAAAACACTAGAATTTCTTCATTAAATTTCGAACTCCTGCTCAGTTGTCTCTGCACTTGCAGCCCTGTTCACACAGGTGCGATGATGTAATGACGATAGGACGGTAGAGTATAAATTTCTATCGTAGGCTAACTTCGTACCGTTTCTACCGTCTACCGCAAGGGTGCCCAAACATTTTCCCCGAGAGGGCCAAAATGAAAATCTATCTAGGGCTGCGGACAAAATGCAGTAATATAATACATGAAATACAAATACTTTTGTAAGTAAAGTCCTTTATTTTTAAAGTTTATGCTATGCAATGGCCCTCTTTTGTTTTAGTCTGTGCACTTGGAGAAAGTCTGCCATACTCTCAAGTAGCAAAGGCTCATGGGATATTTCATAAATTGATAAAATATGAGGTTTTTGTGGCCTTAAAAAGTGCATGAATCTACATGTGGGGTTAAATCTGAACTAAATATTTCTTGTTGTCATTTCATGTTTCATGTTTAATCCTAATAAATCAAAGATAAAGTCAGCACCATGAATGAAARCTACCTTCACTACAGCCCTTTTATATAGTCATTTGACCAATGGAAATACTGTGTTTCTACATAGGATAACAGGTTACAAGCTTGTAACTTTGGCAACTGTTGGTGGGCCAAATCAAATGGCTTGGTGGGCCAAATTTGGCCCGCGGGCCCCACTTTGGGCTCCTCTGGTCTACCGCATATACCGCCCAACCCTACTTAGATGTAGCTGTTTCACAAAGTACAACTTTGGAACAATGTACCTTTTCTGAACTATGAGCAAATACTGAACCCACACACTCTGACGTACTGCTCACACCCTTCTCAGCCTCATCAGGTAGAACATTAAAATAAATAAAGACAAGCCTATTATCAGCTCTGTATTCTAATGCTGGGACAACCCAATGCATCTTACATACAACACCACTGAATTCCTGTGCATTTTACTAAGAATAGTGAAGTGGCCAGAAACTAATGGATGGCGATAAAAGAGACGTTTTGCACGACGTAATTGGTCTGCAGAAAAGTGTGGAGCTTTAACCGGGACGGATTTGTAGACTAACAGTGTCAGGTACCCCCCGCCCCAACCCCAAGCATAGACTCCAGCAGGAACCYCGTGTGGTGACATACCACAGTGGGCGGGGTTTCCCTGAAGTTTGTCGCRGTGTGTCTCAGGGGCTTAGGAAGGTGTGTGTGAAAAYGAACGTYGARSAACCACGTGACCGCGCTTCAGATGGAGCATGATCGTCCCTTAAGTTTYTATGAAATATACTTCATACAAGAACAATTTCAACTAACCACCACCGTTGTATTTAAAAAAGTTCCCAGCTTTGACTGGAATTGAGGTCGACAAAACAGTTATGTCTGCACGAGCTAATGTAGCACAGGAATGCAGAGGAATTTATTACCAACAYATTTCCCAGCTGCATATTGACATACTGGTTGTACTGGTTGTGAATTCTTTTTATCTTTAGAAAGAGTGGAGTCAGCGATAATCTGYAATTACGGTAAATGTTATCAAAGGCTTTATGCCACTGAAGTGTCACATTGTGATGAATTTAGTCTGTGTTTTCTTTGACTGGTTTCAACCTTGTTGATCTGCATTTTATTGATGAAAATACACCCTGAAATAAATCTTGCTGTTCTGGTAACTTTGTTTACGTTTTGGTCAAACTCATGCGATGTTGCGAGGTGTCTCTCGGGGGAATGTAGACACTCAGCTAATATCACACTAAATTTAGGGCAGCAGCTGAGTTAAAGTTGGGTCAGCTGGGGCGGCAGATTTGTTCAGTGGTTTGTGACATTTTGCTAACGCTACAGACAAAGAAACAAACACAGACACCGGCAAAATAACATTTTTGCTTCACATTTGGTATTGGGCCAAGAACGGAAACTTTTGGATCGACAGGTTGAGGAAGGTTTTTCTTGTTTTTTGTAAGAAAAAGTTCCTTGTTGCAGTGATTGGTATGTAGCAGCTCAATTGGGAAATAAATGCAAATGTACTAAATAGACTTTCTTTTTTTTGTTTGTTTGTTTAGGCTGGAAGAACAAGAAAAACTGGTCACAGCGGAGGGATTGTACCGCAGAGCTCTTTCTCTTGATGACTCAAACCCTGAGGCAAAAGAGGCCATGCACAACATCACCGAAACAATACAGGTGAGCGGGCCAGAACACACACACACACACACACACACACACACACACACACACACACACACACACACACACACACACACACACACACACACACACACACTTGATGAGGATATTTGCCAAACCAGTCATGCACATTCTAGGCTTGACTATTTAAACAATGTCTAACAATAATGGCTATCTCACAGTTTATTCAGTCTTCATAAAGTTAGTCATTTCTCTGTATTTTGCAGTTTTTGTGCGATGTATCATAATACAATAAAGCTCAGAGTGTCTGTAGTTTCATGTACTGCATTTAGGGATGGGTACCTTTTGACATTTGAATCGATTCGGTACCAATATCAGGTACCTGGGATTCGGTATCARTACTCAATGGTACCAATTTTTGGTACTTTGTGTGTTGCTTTTAATAATAAACTTACCGTATTTATTCAAGTATAATATGTAAAATTTAATCCATAAAATCATCCATAAAGTTGGGGGGTAGTATTATACTCGGATAAATATTTTTTTACTTATGTATTTTAACTAAAATATCTGCTTCATTCACAAAATGCCTGAGTCTGGAAATGAGACCACGACGTAAAAAGCAGTTGAAGCAAGCTTACCTGACAGTCCTCTGTGCTTCAGAGCGAGATAATAACAGATCCAAGGAGGCGAAATGATGTGGAAAAAAAGCAGTCCTGCACCTTAGTAATGATAACGAACTAATTAGCGTGTGACCGGGCCGCTGCTGGAACAACAACAAACATGTTCATCTGTAATGGCTGCCGTCTACCGGTGTTCTGAAAAAGTTTGTATCCCTCAAAAACGTTTTTACACCAGAGGGGGGCGCTCGCGAGTAGGAAGTAATCTGCTTTTCCCCCACAAGATGGTCCAAATCTCATGTGAAGTCTCTGACTTTTGTGTTGGCGCCTCCTGGTGGACTATGTGTAAAATGCCAGAATTCATATGAAACATCAAAATACCTTTTAGTACATATGTTGCTAAAATAAAATGAACAGTCCAATGATCATTTTACTGATATGTATAAAGACTGCAAAGGCTGAAAAGTCTTGAAGTCTGTATGAAATTGGAGGTAGTTGAGGATTAAAATTTTTATGCTTTTTAAGCTCAAAAAAAGTGTGGGGGGGTCGTATTATACATGAGATCGTATTATACATGAATAAATACGGTAATTTATTTTTATTTAACATATTTATTTCTTAATAAATAAAATTTAACAAATATCAAGACAACATCCAACTCTTTGTATTGTAACATCAAACTAATTGAAAACTCTTGAGCACAACTAACACCATGTTTTGTCTTGTTGCACAAATTAAAATCCAGCTCCACATATTTACGTATTCATCCCATTAGAAAACTTGTGTGATGTGGGTCCATGGAAGGCAAATAATTTTAAATCAAATAAGCAAARGAGGATTGAGTTGAATAAATAAAACGTATTCAAGCTACGTTCTGAGCTCTGTTTACTGAACCAGCAGCTGCTGACGTCATTACGCTTTTGCGTGATGCTGCGTTCAGGACAAGCATGGAAAACTCACCACTCTTACGTTACAGGTTCTCTGTAGTACTGACAGAATTTTCAGTCTGTACTTATAAAAGTATGGAATTCGGTACCCACCCCTAAGTGCAGTATTGCTGGCATATTGTTTTTTTTTTTTTTTTCAAACTAAATTTTCCCATTCTGACATGATTGTGTTCCTGTGATTGTGGTTTGTAATACTGACGAAGTGTTTGGTGTCTTTGTGTCTGCAACCCCTAAACTCTGGCCCTCGACCTTCCRACTGCCACGGCTCTGAAACTGAAAAACCCAAAAAAAAAAAACAACAACAAAACTTTGCTTTTTGCAAAAACGACGCCGCCTGCTCCTCCTCCTCTGGACACTGGTGTGTGCCGTGTCCCTGCTTCCAACACGGTAATGTTTTGAAACCTTTTCCATCTCGTTGGTGAACAAATGCTGAATCTGAATTATTTTGCACGCCTGTTCATCCCTCTTGCTTTTATATCAATTRTTCTAATTTTTTGTGGTAAAAACATGACTCGCACTCATTTCTCCATCTTCCTGTAATCTGTTTAAAATTTGGGTGCCATCTTTTCTTAAATTTMTCTTGAATTTTTCGACGTTTTTCCTCCTCATTCCTTCTGATTCTGATGCAAAYGATTGAATAAACGAATGTTTGTTGGGTGTCTGTTGCGATGTTGAATTATGGTCCGACTGTTTTTGAATATTTTGTGGGCGTTTGCCTGCGTGCCGCCGTTTTACCTTGTCTTTCTGGCGACTGTAAAGAAATCGATTCGCTTGCGAGAAGAAGCTCTTGCTAAGGAGCAGGTCAAAGAAACGAGCAGCCAGACCAGTGCTGAGAAATTACGTAAGCTCTTAAAAGAGGAGAAAAGGTACGTTGTCTGATGTCTAGCRTTTATAAATACAGCTTTTTTTGTTCAAACTGGAGGGTTATGATGGAGACCGTTTATCATTTCTAGGATGAAGAAGAAGCGTAAGCGATCAGCCTCTTCCTCTTCATCCTCCTCCAGTAGCTCCTCCTCTTCGTCGTCCTCATCTCGCAGGAAGAAGAAGAAGAAAAAGCGCAGGAAGTCCGAGCGCGGAAGTAAGCGCCGTCGCAGGAGGAGCGAGGAGGGTAAGGGCAGGAAGAGCACGAAGGAGAAGGAGGAGGATGAAGTGGAGTGGTTCCCTGCACCCCCCAACACCTCTGCCACTTTTCTCAACCAAAAAGACGGTCCCATGTTCGCCGCGGGGGGCGAGGACGAGGCGGTGGGGAGGGGGAGGGACGGGGAGGACAGACGGATCAATCAGCTGTACTCTTTATCGGCTGCTTCAGAGGAGGAGGAGTCTGACTCCTCTCACAGAGAAAGGAGGCGAAGGGAAAGTACGGAGAGCTGGTCTAGGAAAGGGACAAACAGCCAGAGCAAAAGTCCTCAGAAGGACGAGAGGAGAGAAAGAAGGGATGAGAGCAAAGAAAGGAGGAGAGACGAGGACAGGAAGTGCAGGAGAGACAGCGACTCAAAGAGGAGGTTCAGCTTAGAGGAGAATAGAACACGGARACTATCCAGCTCGTCAGCTGAGCTGGAGCTCTACCGGAGATCTAGTTTCCACTCCGAATATTCCAGACGTCCCGAAACCAGAACGAGACACGATTCATCCACGAGAAGCTCCCTGGACTCGGGCAGGTACGAGAGCAGAGACAGGCAGGAGGCCGACGAGGCGCAGAGGGAGAGTAAAAAGAGAGGAGCTGAGGAGGAGGAGAGCAGGACATCAGATCCAGGACAAAATAACACATCAGACGGTGCTGGGAGTTATAACGGACAGAGCGACGGAGGCTCTAAGAAAAACCTCCCGCCTAACCTGCTGGATATTTTTAACCAGATCGCACAGTTCGAGAAAGAAAAAGGATTCAAGCCTAAAAAATAACAAACGCACCAGTAAAAGTTTTACTTTCTCTGAATCCAAATCAAGCATCGAAGGCCAAAGTTGCTGCGTTTTGAATGTTTTCAGTTGTTAAAAGTTGCTTTCAGTGTTAGAAAAAAAAATGGTAATTTACTTTAAGATGTTTTTTGTTTAGTAGAAGTACAGCCTGCATGTTGCTGCATTATTTTTTGTATTTTAGTTTTGTTAGTTTACATTTCACAGACCGCTTTAAGTGTCTTACTGTGTCTGGAGGTGTCCCAGTCTGAGGATTGTTTAATGAACATTTTTACAAGTTTTATTTAGCTTTAAAGGGGACATATAATGAAAAATCCACCTTTTTTTTTTTTTTAAAGCCGTTAAATGTATTTTGTTGTGTACTTGGAGTTTCTAAGTGTGCAGAAAAGTTGAATTTAGTCCTCTCCTGGTGCTGCGTAGATGTTTGGGTCATAAGAGACAGCCTCAAAATGAGTTGATCCACTTTAAATAGACGCCAACTGAACGATTTGTAAAGTGAAAAAGGATGATTTAAAGTCATATGTCCACTTTAAAGCATTTGAGACTTTTTATTAATAATGAAAATCTGCCTTGTGTGCTGCTCTGTGCCAATTTGTATTTTCTTTCAGTTGCCTCTTTCCACAAGAAAAAATTAAATAAAAAAAAGCCCAGCTGCTAGTGCTACAGTCCTGCTTTAGGCTCTTAGAACAGATGTTCCAGCTGTATTTCAGAACATGTTTCCTGTAACAGAAACTCAGTTGAACCAATAAAGCACCTAAACTATGGAAACTGTGCTTACGTCTGTTTTATTTTTGAGTTTTCTCCCATTTAAATGAAATAGTGACACACTTTTACAAAAAAAAAAAAATCACGTTTCAGGCCTTTTAAAACAAATGTTGCAAAGTGCTTTACATTCAGAAATCAGAACATGAAAGAACATGAAACACAAAATGTATATCAAATCAGTTAAAATATCTAAAAATTTAAGATTAAATAAATATACAAAAAAATTCTAATATTAAAAGCCTTAGTAAGCTTTAATTAATGACCTAAAACAGTGGTTCCCCAACCTTTTTAGACTTGTGTTTCCCCTGAGCCATTTTATCCTTCAGGCAAGCATGATGATTCTCCAAAACTATAATGTACAACAACTGATTATTAAATTAAAATTATTTATTTAACCGCCTAGAATGTTGAATTCTCAGGCATTTTATTCTTTTCAGCTCAACTCAAACATAAATATAAAAATGTTGCTTTGAAAGTGAATAAGTAAATAAATAAACCAGGTAAAGGCAGGTGCAGGAAGCAGCAGCGTCCAAAATACATCAAATACCTCAAATGAGCAAATTCTGTGAGATTCTGCGTTTTACACAGGATTCCATTTTATGTCAGTTTTGTGATCCCGTCTGCATTGTGGAAATCATAGGGCCCTACATACAGTGGGTAAAATAAGTATTGAACACGTCACCATTTTTCTCAGTAAATATATTAC
>NW_013953050.1:21104-25053 GCF_001266775.1 Austrofundulus limnaeus
ATCTTTGGTTGAATCTCGAACTTTTGGTTGATGCTCAAAAGAGTTTTGAATTCAGAAAACATGAACATTTGGGGCGGGGCCTAATGAGGAACTGTTGGTTAGTGACGACTGAAGCCATTTCATGGTGCACCTGCTTCAAATATTGTCAATACATTAAATGGCTGCTTTTTAATTTTTTTTGGTTGAAATTATTATTATTTTGATTGAAATAACTTTCGATTGAAACTGCTGTTTTGTTCGATTGAACAATAAAAACACAAAATTAGTTGAAGTAAAAATTTTTCACCTACATTTTAAAAATCCACATTGTAGCTGTGCCACTCTCGCAGTGATGAAGCTGTGTCCTTTACGGCTTATTGGTGCTTTAAGCTACTTGGTGTCACATGTTTGATTTAATAACTGGACACACACATCAGTGGCTGTGCGACCAGCCGTGCGTCGCCTCCAGCCCAAAGTAGCTTACTTTGGGCTTAGCCGCCAGCGTTCCCGCTCGCCATCATTACCGGCTCCATCATCAGTGATGCTCTGCAGAAGCCACACGTCCCGGTCTATCTTGTTAGGACAGATTAAGCTCTAATATAGAGTCAGAGAAGAGGCCGCTTCGTTTAATAGACACACACAGAGGCTCCTGATCTGGTACTTTCTGTCTCACAAGCTTGATGTCTTCATCATTTTGTATGAATACTGACTGCAGGAGCTCTCTCCGAAGTGGTCTCTGTGGATCGTTAAACCCATAAAGCATTACCAGCAAGTCACTGGAGAGACATTGTCTCACCGAGCCCCTTTTTTCACTCAGTTTCTCATAAATTGTGTGATTTTTCTCTGACAATTTGTACACAATTTCATTTTCAGACATATTTGAAAAGCAGATTTTCTGAGATTAAGCTTTTTGCACTATAAAAAATATCAAATAAAATTGGGCATAATAGCGTTTAAATTTAAACAGGTTGCTTTCCTAGACTATTTCATTTTGTTTAATTGGTTTAATTGTTTTAATTGCTACACTTATATTGTTAATATAAGGAAGATGAGAATTTGAACCGGGTGAAAATATAGATGCAACACACTATTCAAAGCTTTCTTAGAGAAAAAAGTTTATATATTTTTAAGTTTTTCCTGACAGATCCGGAAGTTCCTGTCTGAAACAGCAGAATAAAAATGTCCCTTTTGTATTAACAGTAATTTAGGGCACATATATTTAATAACAAAGAAGTGATCACCCAGCTTTGTTTCATATGGGAGAAAGAAAAGCTTTATTATTCAGCAGGGCTGCAGTTCTGCACACTTCCACTGGGGGGCAGTGGAACACTGATTTTCAGCAGTGGATTTATTTTAAAGTGAAGCACAGCAGGTACATGCTTGTGTCTCAGTGTATCTTTTAAATGATAATAAAACCAACTTATGTACATAACACTTTATTAATTGTACTGATTCAAGTCTCAGGCTGCATGAAAGTCTGTCAGTGAGACGTAGAGTGTTTGTAATAATATATGATTTGATATAGATTTAGTGTTGTCAGTCGCCATACATCTTTTAGCTTTCAAAGCTATACTACTGCTCTTGTGATCACTATATGTTGATGAATCAAAATGCCAAATCTGGAATGAACACTTAAAGGAAAACATGTAGTGTAAAAGTTATTTGTTAATTTTATTTATCGACAAAATGAGATAAAATAAGCTACATCGATTTACTATAATAATGTTCAGAAATTCAGGTTATTATTTACAATTACTGATTTCTAAGTCATTAAGAGTCAAAATTATTGTAAAATAAGAACAATCTAATCAATATTTATGAACGGATTCCAGCTACTCTGTTTGTTTACGTATAACAACAGCTGAAGTGACTGAAAACWGATCAAACGTACCGGTCCAGCTGAAGTTTTAAGGTTTCATGTGTTTCAGTTGTGATGTCTTTATGGCGCACCACAGCCGTGCTTTATCCTTGATATATAGTTTTGACAGCTGCTTTGCTCGTTCTCTCTCTTTTCTCTTATGTTTAGCAGTAGATTCATTTTTAAACTGTATTTCCATCTAAACGTCTAAGATTCAGTGCGTGTCACGTTCTGCCATATTTGTTTGCATGCAGCCAACCTAGGTCATGTTTTTTTGTTTCGTTTTGTTTTTTGCAGATTCAGCAAAATTATTTCAGAATTGCATATCTGTGTATCTTGAAAACTACTGGACTAAACTCAAACTGCATCATTTGAACAACCACTGTTTGTTCCTTAGTTAATATAACTTTTGTTTGATAATTTAGAATGACTTTTTTTTTACCAAGTAGCCACTAAACAACTCCTTCAAAGACGCCTCCTGACCGCCCTTGCAACTATGAAGGACGTTTATTCTCTGGGAGGTTTGATCCTGACCGTGCGCTGTTTGAATAATCTGAGAGGAAAAAGAAAAGGGTGACAGATTTCAGCTGAGAAGGGAAAGAATAAGAAGACCCTCTGGTCCTTGAAGGTGCAGGTCTCTCGACTTGTTCCCGGAGGTCAGCGGCAGGTTTTCCCTGCTTGAGCGACTCTGATGAAGCTGCAGATTCTCGCCTTCATGAATCATCCAACTCCATTCTCAGCCGCCCCCCCCTCCTCCCAGTCCCACATGGACTCCTTCTCACAAAGAGAGGGGATTCCTCCTCTTAGGCCTCTTTCTTCAGCGCTGAGGCAATCAGACGCTTGAACACGCAGAGGGAGATGAGGAGACAGAGAGAAGGGGAAAATGACTTTTTTTTTTCATTTTCTACAATAAAAGGTACTACATTGAATTCTCGGAGCATGACAATACAGAGGAGTAAGTAATGGAAAAAGGAGCAGACGTGGTGACTGTGTGTTAGTGGATAATGAGGAATTTAAAGATGTTCGGTCTTCTGCTGCCATTCAATCAGACTCTCTCACGCTGTCGCAGGCCCTCGTCTCTGAGCTGCCGCGCTGACTTCCTCTACAAGATGACAAGTTTTTGAAATAATTCCTGCGGTYGTTTAGTTCGTCAAGCAATTGTCAAGTCTGTTAGGGTTGCTTTTACTTTAGCCATGGTTTATCAACAATTGCTTAGAGCAGTGATTCCCAACCAGGGGTACGTGAGCTTATTATATGGGGTATGTGGAAAAAGTTTCCCAGGTGTGTAAAAAACTAACAAAAAATAGGACTGAGATATGTATGGCCCTATGATTTTTGCATTGTGGAAAATGCAAACARTATCACAAAACTGACACAAAATGGAATACAGTATAAAACACGTAATCTCGTGGAATTTGCTCATTTGAGTGATGGACTTGCGACCTGTCCAGGGTGTACCCCGCCCCTCGCACTGTGACTGCTGGATATGGGCACCAGTGACCCACGCGACCCTGAAAAGCAAGAAGCGTGTACAGAAAATGGATGGATATATTTTGGATGCTGTTGCTTCCTGCACCTGACATTACCTGGTTTATTTATTTAATTACTTATTCACTTTCAAGGCAACATTTTATCTTTATGTTTAATTTGAGTTAAAAAGACTAAAATGCCCGAGAACTAAACCCTAGGACCTTTAACCTAGGGGGTTAAATAAATCATTTTCATTTAATAATCAGCTGTTGAACATAATATTTTTGGAGAATCATCGTTATGTTTGACTGAGGGGGCACTAGTGGGATGACAAAATGGCCCAGGGGGAACACACGTCTAAAAAGGTTGGGAACCACTGACATAAGCAGAATTTTGGGGTATCTGTACTTTACTTGAGTTATTATTTTTCAGCATAATTTTTACTTCTACTTCTTACATTTTCACACAATTATCTGTACTTTCTGCTCCTTACATTAAAAAAGGCAAGAAGTAGAAAATAGTTACTTTTATCTCATTTTTGCTTGTTTTCATTCCAGCTTGTTATTGTAAAAAATAAATACTATCCATATAAATTGTGCCTCCTAGAAAGAGTGAATTTAATTGTGGTTGAATGAGAAGTAT
>NW_013953050.1:27587-32861 GCF_001266775.1 Austrofundulus limnaeus
TGTGTGTGTGTGTGTGTGTGTGTGTGTGTGTGTGTGTGTTTCTCTATCACTTGTTATGAAACTTGAAGAGTTGAGGTTAGAGGGAGGCAGTGCAGCCAGCCATCAGAACATCCTTCAGCTTCTGTGACTGAAAAGGATGAATGCTCTGAAAGTGTTCAAGGCCACAGAGAGAGATGAGAGGAATGTGTTGATTTACTAATCGAGCATGAGTGGAACGGTGTATACAGTACAAAAACTTTCTCACTCTGACCTTCTTTTCCTTCTTTTTTGTGTGTGTGTCTGTGCGTGTCTGCTCGCATAAATATTTTAGTCATCACTTATGCTTTTTTTTCTCCCCCCCACCCAACTCTTCAACGTTCCATTGTTACACCTTCAGCTCCTCTGAAGATGCAGGGATAAGCACATTGTACAGCCAAAGGAAATTCCCTTCTAACGACAAAATTAGATTTGGATTTAAAAAAATAAAAATAAATAAATAGAGCAGGGAAGTGAAAGCACACCACAACACACGCATGCTTTCTCGCGCTAGTATTTTAGCACACATGTGCAAAGAGACGCGCTGAAAAAGCTCGCAAATTCCATTACACTCCCAAAGGATTTGGGTTAATTTAGTAAATACGGGGTCAGAGCTGCCACAAGAGCTGAGAGGAGGTGAGGTGTCTCCTCAGAAGCTTCAGTCTCAGTGTGCGCTTGATAAGTGCACGCATTTGTGTGTGTGTGTGTGTGTGTGTGTGTGTAGAAGAAACGCTGACTGGGTGAAGCACAGAGTCCTGGAAGCAGCGGCAGCAGCAGTCTAAACCCAGCCACACTCTCCAAAGATAGCGCTTCTTTCTCATTTGCTCTGGCCCTATTTTAATAATAGCTGCGCATAAGTAATTTCTAAAAGGCCAGGCAGGCACACGGGCACGAGTGGGTGGGGTGGTGGTGGTGGGGGGGAAATTAAACTCATTTTATCTGTGAGCAGGTGGATTCYTATTTATCATTAACATGCATAGAATTTGCACAATGTTATTTCTCGCTGCTTGCTACTGATGGCGCGTCATCCAAATAATGTCAGAGGAGGGTCTCTGCCACCCCCCCACCCCACCTTTTTTTTGCTTTTGCTTATGCTGGAGTGAAATTC
The DNA here is from genome assembly GCF_001266775.1 of Austrofundulus limnaeus. Taxonomy (NCBI): domain Eukaryota; kingdom Metazoa; phylum Chordata; class Actinopteri; order Cyprinodontiformes; family Rivulidae; genus Austrofundulus; species Austrofundulus limnaeus. Next base: position 28,711 of record NW_013953050.1, read on the forward strand.
ATAGATAAAGGTACAAGGAGGTTTTCTCTCGCAATTTTCTGCAAACGGAAACTAATTCTGGGAAGCTTCTTATTACAGTGCAGGCTCATTTGGTTTGCATTAAAAAGAGGGGACAGGGACGACATTAGGATTTCTGCCAGATTTCCAGGAGATGCTTCAACATTCGCTCTTATATCATTAGTAATGCCCCCCCACCCCCCCCGCCCCCCCCCCCCCCCGCCCCCCTTTCCTCCCCTTCTTACAGAAGCCCCTTTCCTCTTTTAACTGGCATTAAACAATCTTCAACTCATTACTGGTCCAATAATAAAACTGGAATATATTTGACTTCCTGATTTAGATCCTATCAAAATATTGGAATGTAAATRTATCATTTTGAACACATGATACGGAGGTTTCATAATTGCTGGGTATTCTCTGCGTTATTTTAGCATAATTCAGCATCAGGATTATTTGCCTTTTATTTAAAATTAGAGTGGTGCTTTTTAATTTGTTTTGGGACTGCTAATCTTTTTATTTTTTTTTGTACTGAGAGCTGCTTCAAGTGCAGTTTTAAACCAAATAACTTTTATATCAGTCGGACTGTATTTTAGAATAAATCAGTTATTTAGAGATTGTTTGCAAACGCTTTAATCGTTATTTTTTTGTAGCGTTTTATTGTCTTATTTTCTACATGTGTCAGAGTTGAAGACGATGTTTAAATCTCACCTGAGCATCACTTTAAGGATGGGGGGGTGATGGAGGAATATGCAGGATTAGACTCTCTGCGACCAGTCATTCACACCAGTGTTTACAGTGATGAGGAGTGAGATGATGATGATGCGCGTCTCTGTTTCCTTTTCTCCCCTCTGACAAATAACGGCGTGGCAGCTCATGGCAGCTCCTKACAGTCAGCCAAGCAGCCAAGCAGGCAAGCAGTCAGCCATTGTTTTGTAATGTGTTTCACTCTGCCAGCGCTGATCCTTTGCTAAGGTACTTACCACACCATTGTTGTCTAAGTATGCTATTTTCTGGCTGGGCACCTCCACTATAGAATAGGGTCTCTTTTTTTTTCTTCTTTTTTTTCTTTTCTCTCTCTCTTTTTTTAAAGAGAGGTTTGTTACAGTCACCGTCATACTAATCCTGCTGTGTGATATGTATATGTGTCAACACAGAGAAAGAGTGGGGGGAGAGAGGAAAGTCTTAACCCGGGAGAGAAACGCTCTGAATGGCAGACGGGCAGATAGACAGACATGCCCCCTTTTCAGTTCTTACTGTCCTCCATGACACCAAATTACTGTTTATCAAAATAAGATGAGCGGCATAATAAGGATGCTTTAGTGTAGCAGCTATAGCGTTTTGTAGTATTTCCACACATTCACCGCACAATAAAGGCCCAGGTCAGAGGCTGCGAGGATTATTAATTTATAGGAGCAGAACGTAAACATCGACTCTATACATGTTTGGGAAATATCGTAATTTGCTTTCTTGATGAGAGTTGGATAACAATGCCAACTTTAGTTTTATTTATTGTAGGGTTGGGCAATATTGGCAAAAAAGTTAATCACGATTGTGGTATTTAGCCGATAACGACTAATTTGACAATTAATCCTTTGGAGTCCCTGGACACCCTTTATGTCCTGGTCACATGACCAATTTAGTGGAAAAGATTTGCTCTTCATAAAAATCTGTTCCAAACTGTCAAAATTACAGACTTCAGGCTGTACATCAAATTTTAAATTGTGTTGATAAATAAATTACGGAACTTTTTTTTAAATGTTCATCATATTTGAAGCAGAGAGGAGCGGACTCTGCCTGGTGGCATTAATCATATTAATCGTCAAGTGCCAAAAAATAATCGATTAATGTTTTTCTGATGATTAATTGCACACCATATGATTATGCCCAACCCTAATTTATTGATTTTTTTTCCCAATAATATGAAATTACCCTGAAAAGCTTGGTACACAAAATAAAAACAGAGATGAGTCCTACACAGACACAACTGTAATAAACATTTATATTAGACTGAGAAAACACACAARTTCAATTCAAAAATACTTCATTGGTCCCACAGGGAAATTACAGTTCAGAACAACCCATTCAAGAAAGACAGAGACGAACAACAACAAGAAACACGTAAGAACAGGCGCCCCGGGTTCTGCAGCCATAAAGAGGCGCCACCCTTGCGTTAGAAAAAAGAAATAACAAATATGAGGGTAGTGAGGGATGAGTGCAACATATAAGCTAGCAAAGGTGGTGAGTTGTGAGGCGTGTGTATCTGAAGCCGTGTATTGTTGTTTGTGTGTGTATGCATCTGTGAATAAGACTGTGAACAAGTTCCCACGCCCTACCCACCATAGTTCCTGAAGGGATGTAGAGTTCATCAGTTCGGCCTTGGTTACTCTTGGACACCAGTTCACAGATGTGAGTGGGAGAGGGGACGATGGTGGGGGCAGAGCATCTGTTTCCAAAAACATCCAGGAGAGTTTGGGATATACAGCCTTCCAGGCCGACGTGATCAGATTCAGTTAATCACAGTTGTTTTGGTACAGGCCGACACCGTTGATTACTGTCAGCCTTAGGGTGTATTCACACCAGGAAAGTCCTTTGGTCCACTTGTTTGGTCCGGATCAAATAGAAGCCTTTATTTTTTTCCCTTTGGTGCAGTTTGCATTTACATTGTGCTTTTTGCAAGTGGGCTATAATTTATAAACAAAGCCACACAGGTGACGTCATTGCTCCCATTGGACAGGAATGAGTGGGCGGGACAGAGCACAGACCCTGAAATAAAGATGATGATCAAGAATATCAAGAGCGGCTCATTCAGTGGTGGTTTTGCGATGATATACTGTACTTATAACTTTGGTACGGCGTTGTCAAATGTGTGCTGCAACCTAAAGGAGACAAGATGCTCTGCGTTCTCTGACCCACAAYGACTCATTGTGTGTAGTGCAGTGTTAGCGTTAGCAACACTGATGGGCTAATGTAGTTGGTTTGGCTTGAGGCTGGTCTGTATTCACACCAGAAGTGAACCRCACCAGAGTTCATTTGGAAGTGGACTGAGACCACCTCAAAAATGGGTCTTGGTCCACACAATGAGTGTATTCACACCTGCATAAAAGGTCCGACCCAAAAGGGGAAACAAACTCTGGTCCATTTAAAGTGGACCAAAGGTGTCAGGTGTGAATACAACCTTAGAGTCTCACTGGGACCTCTCAACGGTGAATTAGTCATCTGAATTTCTTGGTCGTTCTCACCTCACCGAGTGTACAACTTCTCCAAGATCTGTTCCATCCTGGCAGCGAGCTCTGGAACCACCACTGGCCTGCGACTCTACAACCCTGCGCAAGGATCACCTCCAGCTTGTGATTCTGCTCCAAAAGCCTYTGAGTGTTGACAGCTCGGCACATTCAATGAGTCCTGAAAACAATGTCAGTTACCATAAACCCACATGTTCTGTCATCATGCTGTATAACGAATCGGTCACTTAATACTGACTGTTTTATACACTTTGTCAAATTCAAAAATTTCCAGGCTGTTTTATCTACGATGTAGCTAAAAGTTCTGCTACTTCCCAATCAACATTCTTTCTGCTGGGCGATAAATAATTATACAAACTCCTCTTTAATTAATCACCCTGCATTTTTTTCTGTTTTAGTCTGCATGTTTTACTCAGCCATCATGATGGTGGAACGGAAAACCAGTTAGTGCATTAATAAGCCTAATGCAGACATATATGTGAACCCTGCTTCTCCTCTAAGTAGATTATAAACACTTATAATTGCATGTTATCGTAATATCCTGGACAGCATATTGCAAAACTTCTGTGGGCCAGTTTTCCCTCCTTGTGCGGCGGAAGATCAGAGTTAATTCAGCAGCGTTATGGTAATGTGAAAGTCCATATCGGTCCCAGCATCGCACATACTAACAAGCTTAGGATAAGCTCAGCCTCGGATGGTATGAGGTTTGAATTTCTGGAACCAGCGCAGTTTCTGCAGCCAAATCTCACTTCAGCAGAAACCAGAGGGGTGATTCCTCTGCTTAAAAAAAATTAGTGCTAATGCATATATTTTTTTCTGCAAGGAAAGGAGGTTTGATACCTTACGGGAGAAAAATGCACTGTTTGTAATATATATATATATATATATTCATTTTAAGGATGGCAAAAATCA
>NW_013953050.1:34197-36793 GCF_001266775.1 Austrofundulus limnaeus
CACCTAGGATGCATTGTCGAGCACAGATCCACTGAGAAACTTGCTTTTTCAGCAACATTTCATTTAAAAAAACTGTACTTTTGAGGTTAATCAAATGTTCATAAATAATTTTAATAAATTACAAGTTAAGAAGGCTATGGCCGTTTCTCTTTTTGTATCGAAAAAATATTGAACCGTGAGACTAAAGTATTGAAACGAACTGAATCCCTGACTTAGTTTAACTATCAGTATTGACCAAAATAAGTCAATGTTGAAAATCAGCCTGATTTCCAATAGAAAACTCACATTCTTTACATTAAATTACTTTTCATAATCTTTCTTCATTACAGTTTATACTTGAATTCAGAAACCAAACTTAATTTGACTCATTTAAAGCAATTTAACACAACATTCACTTCACTTTTTATCACTTACAGAAAAAAAAAAACAAGCGTCGAATGATGACGAGCCGAAGCTGATATAACGTTAATATTAATCTAATTTTTATTCCTTTTAACCGTTTCACTGACTGTCTGTCTGTCTCTGCTCCTCTCCGTCCTTCTGTCAGCCTCTTTTCTTCCTCTCCTGATGATAATTCAGAACATCACAGATTTGGCACTTGTAGCAGGTCTCGCAGAAAAATTAATTAATGCAAACTCCGAGTGCTATCGAAATTATACATTTAGAGTGCGTCGGGCAGATACAGAGAAAGAGAAGGAGAGAGAGATGTGAGGACGTTCTGGTCTCATTAAGAGAGCAGGCAGAGTGAAATTAGTCTGAATATAATGACAGGCCACACTATCTCATGTAAAAACAGCGCTGTTTTCCTCTCTCATTCATTGGCACTAGTAATTAGTTTTGGCCCTAAAACTGTCACCCTTTACTCTGGAAAAGGCAGATGTGATTTGAGGTGCAATTTAATCTTGCTTTAATGAAGAACTAATGGACGCATTGCAAATTACTCCCCCCACCCCACCCTCGCCACCCACCCCCCCTTGTGATTGTACAGAGGCTCGGGGAGAGGGGGGGAAAATCTATTTCCTGCTTTTGAAAAGATCAAGAGTATCTTTGATAATGGTGAGAGCTTCACCGGCAGCTTCGTTGCATCGAGCCAACAAGCTCTTTTAGATGAATCACAATTCAGCGGAGAGAGGAGGCCACAATTAGTGACAAAGCAGAGAGAGCGCCGCGGGGCCCTCGGGCAGGCAAAAAGCCTCTCGGTGCTCCAGGCTCCTTGTTAGAAACGGGCCCTGGAGGTGTCACGCCGGAACAATGAGGCTTGATAAATTACCCCTTAAAAAAAAGATGTACTGCTAATTTTCAATTACACCTATAATGCCAGTCTCGATTGGAAAGAGAAATTGGACGTGTGTGCAGCAGAACAAACAGTCATATTCTCAACACCGCTCTTCCTGTTTGTGACACCGAGGCTTTCTAAGAGTGTATTAGCAATAAATTACACGGTGTTTAAAATGACAGCTCATTGGTGATTTAGCTCCACGGTTACAATAAAAAAAGAGAGAGAGAAACATAGAAAAGGAGAATATTACGGCAATAATATCTCACTATTACTACTGATATTTTGCCCAAAGATAATCACGGGCAAAAACGACAAAATTGCATTCTGATGTGATTTAAGCTCTTTTTTTCCCCCCCAAAAATGATGTTGTTTGAGGGAGGGGAAAAAAGTATATTTACAGAGGTCTTTGTGAGTGAAGGAGAAGGAGAGTGTGAAAAATGTGTGCAGAAGAAGTGCCTGCCTGCAGATCTGTAAACCACTTAAGGAACACTAACAGATGATGTCGTAGAGAATATATCAAGGCTAAATAATAGTCCTTGAAATGGGTGAAAAGGGGATGTGAGAACTGAGGAGGGTCAGACACGTGGAACATGTGTATCTGTCTTTTTTTTGGTGGGGTGGGTGTGTTCTGTGTGTGTCTGTGTGTGAATTTAACTAGAGCCAGAGCAAAGCAGAAAGCCCTAATGGGAGTGGGCTTAACTCGCGCACACAGCCTCGCTACATATCTGATTACTGGGACCAGTAATTTTCTTTCCTTAAATAAGGAAGAAATTGGATAGGATGAATGAAATTTGGCTGTCATATTGCAGTGATGGTGCAGCGGGGAGATTATGTGTTTCACATAATCGTTCATCATTTCCCAACCAGTGTTCGGGCTTAGCATAATGGAATTGGTAAACTGGTTTAAATCAGAACGTGAGGACAGACTATCAGGCAGACTGTGAGGGTCTGCGGTAATGTCTTCAACCCAAGCCGAATATTTTCCCCCACAGAGCTGCACACACACAGAGTTACACACAGGAACATCGTCTTTACCGCCGCCTCRCTGTCAGCACACATCAATCGCTACCTGAAGGCATCCTTAACAAATTGTCTTTATATATGTAAGCACATTTCAAATTCACTTATTATTTCAGTGATTTATAARTTTTAAAATTGTACTTATACGGTAAGAAATCAAAGTTTAGACTGAATATGTTGCTGCTGCAATAAATGAGAAATAAATCGACAAATGTGGTTTTTTATCAATATAACATGTTTTTGTGTTACTATCACTGTTTTAATGCAATTGCAGAGTCAACAGAATATATATATATA